>NC_053399.1:9169687-9232187 GCF_905171765.1 Bufo bufo | reverse complement strand
GCTGTTCCACAACAAGCCTAAACTGATCATTTATTTTTATTCCCTGCCATCCGGTCGGCATTTGCCCGCACGTCGCTTTTGACCCCTTGTCTTCAAAAACACCCAGTTTTAAACTGAACGCCGTCAGATATCGGGTGTTTTTCGTTCTCAGAGCAGCAGTTTTACCTTTTTTTTTGCCTTGTGTCTTTGTGCGTTTTTTTTTTAAATCAACCGGCTATCAAAATGCCTAAAGCTCATTTTATTTATTTATTTTTCATTAGTTTATTTATTTATTTATTTCAATCCCATTTTGCATTCAGGCAGATCAAACACAGGTGTAAATAAAACCAAATTTTGCAATGTGAATATCAGGAGGTCAGTGCTGCCGGGGTGTAATTACTTATGCAGATTGGGTTCTGTCTTCTAAAGGTGTTTTTTCGAAGCCTCTGGAGGCTGTTGTGAGCAGTGGTTGTTTATCTGTGAGCCGCGATGGTGTCCTGTAGGGCATATTAAAGCCCATGAAATAATGATGAAGTAGAGGGTAATTAAAAGCCGCAATGACATTGATCTGCTGAATTTTCAGAGGGAGCTCAGGTCACACCGGGAAACTATCCATTTTAGCTCACGTAGGGCCAGGCTGATTGGCCTACAGAGTATTGAAGATGGCTACAATCCTCACCTGTGGCCAAGAGGACTCCCAGAGCTGCTACTCTACTGGATTAAGATCTTAGCAAAACAGGAGGGATGGGGGGGGGGGGGGTAGGACGGTCACAGCTGTCGACGGTTTACCTTTAAGAAAAAATAATAACATGTGAACTCTGAATAATTCAATCCATCCCTTGCCCTTGTGCGTCTCTGTGTGTTTTTCCCACTCCTCGGGATGATACTCTTATGACTGCAATGATAATGACCTATTAAATAAAGCCTGCTCTTAATCGGCTCCCGGGTACTGCAAATAAGGGGAGCCGTCAATATTTGTCATGTTTTTTTTTTTTTTTTTTCATCGTATGACTCTTTCCGTGCACTGGCCAAAGAGTGCAAACATGATAATGCAAACAGTTTGTCATTGGCCACGGGCCATCATGATATCTTGTTATGTATAGGACTGCAGGCAAATCTTAAATGTCTTAAAGAGGGTTGTCTATCAGGACAGGCCAACAGAAGAGTAAAGGAGCCACAGCTCAGCCCCACTTAGAACAGATGGATGGTATCAGTTGCAGTACCAGGTACAGCCACCAGATGTCACTGTGACGAGTTAGACAATGAGACGGCTGCCACGCGCAGACCCCACCGATCATACATTGGGGGCCATCAGTAGAAAATCCCAGAGAGCCCCTATAAAGAGGTTGTCATAGCTGGATCTCAACGTATACCAGTCGGGGATCTCCCATTTGGAACCCCCAGAGTGGAGAACGCCACAGAGACCAAGCTCCGCTCTGATGGATCAATATATTACAAGGTCCCCTATCCTATGTAATGGGCTTCATGTAATAATACATTCTGTGATTGGTCATACATGGCATATGCTGTCAGTAAAAACTGATTCCAGGGGTTTCAGACGTTGGACCTGAAGTGATCAGGGCATCGACAAGTAAAAATAGTATAAAAAAAAAAAAAAGGCCCTGCCTATGAAATGACAAACATCTTTTCTTACATCTCTGCGCTGTCGCTCCTCTGATATTCCTTCTGGAAATGTATGAATAAATTAACAACTGGGCGTGTCCCTACACAGCCTGATCAGCACTGACAATGTTAGACTGGGCGTGTCCCTACACAGCCTGATCAGCACTGACAATGTTAGACTGGGCGTGTCCCTACACAGCCTGATCAGCACTGACAATGTTAGACTGGGCGTGTCCCTACACAGCCTGATCAGCACTGACAATGTTAGACTGGGCGTGTCCCTACACAGCCTGATCAGCACTGACAATGTTAGGCTGGGCGTGTCCCTACACAGCCTGATCAGCACTGACAATGTTAGACTGGGCGTGTCCCTACACAGCCTGATCAGCACTGACAATGTTAGGCTGGGCGTGTCCCTACACAGCCTGATCAGCACTGACAATGTTAGGCTGGGCGTGTCCCTACACAGCCTGATCAGCACTGACAATGTTAGGCTGGGCGTGTCCCTACACAGCCTGATCAGCACTGACAATGTTAGGCTGGGCGTGTCCCTACACAGCCTGATCAGCACTGACAATGTTAGGCTGGGCGTGTCCCTACACAGCCTGATCAGCACTGACAATGTTAGGCTGGGCGTGTCCCTACACAGCCTGATCAGCACTGACAATGTTAGGCTGGGCGTGTCCCTACACAGCCTGATCAGCACTGACAATGTTAGACTGGGCGCAGCCCTTGGACAAGAGGAATGGTGGCACCCAGTTGTCCATACATTTCGAGGAGGAATAACAGTGGAATGGTACAAAGCTCTAAAGTTCTAAAAAGAAGAGATGGCTACAGAATTGCAATTTTATTAAAATACTCATGTCAGTAGAAAGTTATCATAACAACCAAACTTTTAATGACAAACTCAGTTCTGCTACATCTCTATTTATGCATTATACAATTGTAGCAAAAAATAGCATAAAAAAAGCTTTAATTAATGAAGCTTCATTAATAACTTAATGAAGAAGTATATAACTGCAGTATCTGCTGATACCTAGATGAGCCCTCATTACCAGTGGTGGGTTTACCTTGCCTAAGGCTCTGGGCTTGGCGCATTGATGCTATTGAATGTGCCTAATGGTAAGGCTATTAATGGAGTGGAAAATAATGCCACTGACTGCTCCATCCAGGGGCCCACCACCGGGATTCACTGCTGTATGGGCCCCAGTTCAACTGCCCAACCGTTGGAGCACTGTTCTCCATACAGTTCCTATTTGCACTGATCACAGTGATGCTGCACTACTAGGCTTTAGTAATATAGAAAAGCTGGCCTGCTGTGTCCTTTTTTTTTTTTGGGGGGGGGGGGGGGGGGGGTAGATTAACAAAAAAAATGAGTTTATACTAAAATTAAATTTAGAAAATGTATAAAATGATTGCTACCATCGAGAACTTGTAATTAGATTTTTTTTAAAGGTACAGTATACCTTCATTGTAGATGTTTTTGAATTCATAAAAAATAGCTGTTAGTTCTGGAGTGCAATCCAGATGTATCGAAAATATCTGCTGCCATCGGGAACTTGTAATCAGATTTTTTTTTTTAAAGGTACAGTGCACTTTATTTGTAGATTGATCAAGTTGATCAAAGTAGCTGTTTCTATGATAATGCCATAAAGATGTACTGTATATAAAATATTTGCTACCATCCGGAAGTTGTCATCAGACAAGTCAATAAACTTCATTGTAGATGGATTGGAATTGATTAAGGTAGCCATTTGTCCTGGTCTGCGATCTGTATGATGCTATAACGATGATGCTGGTCATAAAGAGGCATCTTCCTAGCCCAATGCCCTGGTTACATGATCTACCGCCAGGAGACAGGTGTTCACCTGAAGAAATTCACCTTCTGTTCCAGTTAATTAGGTGGATGACTGGAGTGACCTCTGCAAGCCAAAGCAATAACTTCAATTTAGCAGCGGCCTCTAATCTCCACAATTCCCCACAGCCTTCCCAGTAAATGACAATCGCCGGAGAATCCTCAGAGGTCACCGCCAGGCCCAGGCCGGCTGGAAGTGGCATCATTAATGTCATTAAAGCTTTGACCAGAAAGTAAACATTGTCACCAGGAGGACAACCTTTAAAATGGTCAGTGGGGAGTACTGATGCATTGCGGTGGTAACCGGCCTATTCAGTGCACGAATAAATACTTCAGTGAGGGCTCAAACTTGGACTTTTTGGATTTTTGCTTTGTAGTTTATTTATTTTTAACGTATAGATGCATTGACCAGTGGTTAGACTATTCATCAGCACAAATAACATTTTATTTAATGGGACCATAACCTCTTCTTCTAGCTTCTCTGGGCCCAAGAAGGTCTTCAAAGTTCTCCAAAGTTGGTCCTTGTGCCGGAGGTGCACACCATTTCTGCCCATGTGATGTAGCATGTGGTTTCGGATAGGCTTGTGTCACTGCCAGTTATGTCATCAGATACCTCAAAGAGTCTTCAAGTCAATGGATAGGCAACAATGGAAGCCTAAGCGTTCTACTCAAAGAGGCACAATGAGAAGAAAGAAGCTATGGTAAATACTATGCAAATGACATTCCCATACAAAGCAGTGATTATTTTACATACGGATTAACCCTTTAGGAGTAGACAGTCTAGGAATGGATATATTATAGAGTGCATTATAGGAACAGACACAACTTAAAGACAGTTCTAGAGGGGAATACAATAAAGAGAGCATTCTAGTGACGGCTATGCAGTATCCCACTCAGTGATGGCTGTGGGCACTTTAAACTGCTCTATATGTTATGTCGATTCATTGCTGTGTCAACTGTATATTCCTTATAACAGGCTGGTAGAGTGTCATTGCATCTATTCACCCCTAGGTGGTGCTGGCACCACTTATATAGATCAGAGGGTATGCGAATACTAGGAAGAAGAGAGAGGAAGTAGAGGAAGAAAAAAGTAAGTTAGTTATGTGTGAGGAGGTGCGGAGCAGCACCCGTCCAGGATGTAGCTGCCATTGGCTATGGCCAGGCTGAGGGAGCATGGAGAACAGTATTACAGCTGCCTAGCACAGACCAGAGCTGCTTATGGATATGGAGAGAGTCTAGTGGAGGTAGAAGCAGCATTGGCTCATGGGCTCCACAAGCACCAGTGACCGGGAAAAGCCTAAAAGCGCCTGGACACGGCCGGACGACTATACGCGTGGTTGTCTACTACCACATGCCTCTATGGACATTGTGGATCAGAGTATATGAAAGCATCCTGCACAAATAATGGAGAAGAGGAGTTTTACCTGCCGTTAGGGTCCATTCACACATCCGTATGTGTTTCACAGATCCACATTTTGCGGACCGCACATTGGCCGGCACTCTCATAGAAAATGCCTTTTCTTGTCTGCAATTGCGGACAAGAATAGGACATGTTCTATTGTTTTGTGGAACGGAAGTGCGGATGCGGACAGCACATTCCGGCCCCATTGAAAATGAATGGGTCCGCACCTGTTCCGCAAAATTGCGGAACGGATGCGGACCCAATTTGAGGACGTGTGAATGGACCTTAAGGGAGACCGCCCTGGGGATTGCTAATTAGAAGTAAGAAGTTATTATATCCAGTACCCGGCTGCTAGAGCGTGGACATCGTGTAGACAGATATAAGAAAGAACCTCTCCCACCTGTTAGAAAGGAAATCCTGCAAGCTGCATTTGCCAAGCCTGTCACACAGATTACAGCTGAGATATTATTGGGATTATCATCTTTGCCATATCAATGAAATGTAGCGACTACCCTGAGACAATTGATCAAGTAAAAGTTCCATTGTTTTCAACCATTGACTCCTCATCCTTTCTACCACCTTCCTTTGCACCTAACGGTGCTGGCGTCACGAACACCAGGGACCCTGCTGCCAAGGCACCTTAAACCCACACCACAAAGGGAACATCAACCGCCATCTGGAGGGATTTCCGGGACAACAGAGTGTGCCCTGAAGGAACTGGTGCTGTCCTTCCCTTCACTGCACGCCGACCCAGGGAGCGCTGCTAATCGTGAATAAAACTACTACTACCCCCATCGGCCCACCGTAGCTCACGTGTTGCCCCTGCGGCCCGGTCGCTGCAGATACAGCATAGGAAGTACCCTTGGAATTAATACATTATGCAGAGCACTCTAGGAATGGAAACAATGCAGAGAGCACTTATAGTATACAATGTACAAAGCACTCTAGGAACACAATACACTGAGCTCTATAAATGGGTGCAATGCACAGAACACTCTATGAATGTATGCAATACACAGTGCACTCTAGGAGAGGATGCAATGCACAAAGCACTATATGAATGGATAAAATACACAGAGCACTCTAGGAATCGATGCAATGCACAGAGCATTCTAGGAGAGAATGCAATGCATGGTGCACTCTATGAATGTATTCAATACACAGTGCACTCTATGAATGTATGCAATACACAGTGCACTCTAGGAGAGGATCCAATGCACAAAGCACTATATGAATGGATACAATACACATAGCATTCTGGGAATTGATGCAATACACAGAGCACTCTAGGAATGTATGCAATACACAGAACACTCTAGGAGAGGATGCAATGCATAGAGCACTCTAGCAGACGATGCAATCTGCACTGTTCTCTAAGAACTGATTCACTAAACAGAGCACTCTAGGAGAGGATGCAATGCACAGATCACTCTAGGAGGAGATGCAATGCACAGAGCCCACTAGGAATGGATGCAATATACAGAGCACTCTAGGAGAGCATGCAATGCATAGAGCACTCTAGGAGATGATGCAATCTACACTGCACTCTAGGAATGGATGCAATAGGCAGAGCACTCTAAGAGAGGATGCAATGCACAGAGCACTCTAGGAGAGCATGCAATGCGCAGAGCACTCTAGGAGAGCATGCAATGCGCAGAGCACTCTAGGAGAGCATGCAATCTACTCTGCACTCTAGGAATGGATGCAATAGGCACAGCACTCTATGAGAGGATGAAATGCACACCTACATAGTTATTCCTAACTTATAAGCAATTACAGTGACTTTCTGTTCTTATGGATATGTCCAATGATGCATAATATGTAAAATAAATGTAGAAGTGGGAAAACACATTTTTGTACCAGTTTTCACGACAGCTGAATACGATATGACATGAGCTAATATTATATTTCAATATAATAGAATTTCTGGTTCATTCATTACAGTATTAAGTAGTGCTCAGCAGGTCATCAAATCAAACACCAAACTCCAGAGAGATTATCACATGATACTTTACACTTAGGTGGTAGGATATACAGCACATTATATTTTTTTACCTGTAATACACAGAGCAATCAACACCTCTGATACACTAACACCTAGAACAAGCCAGATTACCTAACTCCAGAACGCTGCTTTTTTCCTGTCCAAACACTGTCAAGGCTCCTACTACTGGGATATAAATAAGTGTGTTATGCTAATGAACATTTGCACTGTGAGAGGTATTTCTGAAGATCTGCATGGAAACCTGCAGCTAAATATATGTTATGTTCAGCTCTCTCTGTATTAATACTGTGACTCTTTTCCAATGTACAGTATATATCTATGCATTGCAGCCCAATCTCTGTTCTAAACATGGTGTCCATGTTGGACTGTGCAGGGCCAATGGAAATGCCTTATGTTAGCAATATTTGATGGACTGATTGGTGTAGATTTTTCTTTGTTCTTCTGCCTTTCTGATGTCTGTACTTCTGAAGTTTGGTTCTTCTGTGCTTCTGGTCTTTGGGTCTTCTGTGCTTCTGGTCTTTGGTTCTTCTGTGCTTCTGGTCTTTGGTTCTTCTGTGCTTCTGGTCTTTGGTTCTTCTGTGCTTCTGGTCTTTGGTTCTTCTGTGCTTCTGGTGTTTAGTTCTTCTGTGCTTCTAGTCTTTGGTTCTTTTGTGCTTCTGGTCTTTGGGTCTTCTGTGTTTCTGGTCTTTGGTTCTTCTGTGCTTTTGTTGTTTGGTTTGTCTATGCTTCTGGTCTTTGGGTCTTTTGTGCTTCTGGTCTTTGGGTCTTCTGTGCTTCTGGTCTTTGGGTCTTCTATGCTTCTGGTCTTTGGTTCTTCTATGCTTCTGGTCTTTGGGTCTTCTGTGCTTCTGGTCTTTGGGTCTTCTGTGCTTCTGGTCTTTGGGTCTTCTGTGTTTCTGGTCTTTGGGTGTTCTGTGCTTCTGGTCTTTGTTTTTTCTGTGCTTCTGGTCTTTGGGTCTTTTGTGCTTCCGGTGTTTGGTTCTTCTGTGCTTCTGGTGTTTGGTTCTTCTGTGCTTCTGGTGTTTGGTTCTTCTGTGCTTCTAGTCTTTGGTTCTTTTGTGCTTCTGGTCTTTGGGTCTTCTGTGTTTCTGGTCTTTGGTTCTTCTGTGCTTCTGTTGTTTGGTTCTTCTATGCTTCTGGACTTTGGGTCTTCTGTGCTTCTGGTCTTTGGGTCTTCTGTGCTTCTGGTCTTTGGGTCTTCTATGCTTCTGGTCTTTGGTTCTTCTGTGCTTCTGGTCTTTGGTTCTTCTGTGCTTCTGGTCTTCTGGTCTTTGGTTCTTCTGTGCTTCTGTTGTTTAGTTCTTCTATGCTTCTGGTCTTTGGGTCTTCTATGCTTCTGGTCTTTGGGTCTTCTGTGCTTCTGGTCTTTGGGTCTTCTGTGCTTCTGGTCTTTGGTTCTTCTGTGCTTCTGGTCTTTGGTTCTTCTGTGCTTCTGGTCTTTGGGTCTTCTGTGCTTCTGGTCTTTGGGTCTTCTGTGCTTCTGGTCTTTGGGTCTTCTGTGCTTCTGGTCTTTGGGTCTTCTGTGCTTTTGGTCTTTGGGTCATCTGTGCTTTCGTTGTTTGGTTATTCTGTGCTTCTGTTGTTTGGTGGTTATGGCCTCTGTATTTTTTCTTGCACTAGTTTAATCTAGATTATTGACTTCCACTTCTGGATTTAATCCATTGGTTTGTTTTTGCTTGGGTTTCTTCCTGCTTTTCTTCTTGGGTCTCTTAAGCCAGGCCTGGTTGTTCATGTGCATTGACTGAAGACTACTTTGGGGCACAAAAACTGTGAATGTTCCTGTTACAAAGTTCCTTCATCCTTTATGGGAGTCGGGCAAGTTAAATCTTTTATAGTGGTGAAGATGTCCAGAGCCATTGGCCAGTGGCTAAGTGAGTGGGGCATGTAATGTAGATTCTACTACAAAAGATCTGCCATAGGACGCTCCCTGATGACTTCTCAACTACTGGCCAGTTTTCTTCCAACTTGGTTCTGGGGGAAGGGACAACCTACAATTTTGCTATACTGTAGGTCTCCCTGAATTCTAGTTATATCTTACCCACAACTCTAATTGGTAACAATATAATTTAGAAACAAGCTGATGCATGCTAGGATAGAAATAGCTGCCACGAGGTGACATGATCAACAGCCATGAGATTATGTAATAGCTCGATTTGGCCTGTTGGCAAGAGGAATAGTAGAAAGAAGAACACAAAAATATGAGTTGCCAGGAAAACCAGATCTGACCTACTGCATGTGACCTATATATTTGCCACATTGATAAATGCATTGCATTATATTGCTACTTTTGTGGCATACTTATGCCATTTTCTGGAGGGTGATACATTAATACATGCTGTTGACTCAGCTTTGGATCATGATGAGCTTTCAGGTTGAATCCATGAGTAAAGTCAATTTAACAGTACTTGGAGGGATACAGTTAAAAGGGTTTTCTGAGATTTATTTTACGGATGACCTATACAGATATAGCCAGCGTTATCTTGACTCCAGCCATGCCATCATTTTAAAGTGATTTATGGTATTACTACAATGTGATTTTGCTGCCCTACCACGTTAAGACTGTCAAGATAATATTGGCTACATCTGTAGGATCTTTGTTGCGTTTTGTTACAGTTGCAGCAAACCTTAAGGGGAACCTGTCATCCACTTTATATGCTTTGAGGAAGTCGCAGTGCTCACCAGATTCCAATGAGTGCTAGGGACAGCGCTCTCCATTTCATAACGGCTGTGCTTGGCATTGCAGCTCAAGCCTTTAACCTGAACGGGACTGAGCGGCACCCAGACCATGTGACCAATGAATCTGATGTCACATGGCCCAGGAAGCAGCCAAAGGGTTAATGGAGCGCCTCTTTGAACAGTTGTTCAGTGGGGGTGGCGGGAGTTGGAACCCCACCAATCTCATATTGATGACCTACCCTGAGGATAGACCATCCATATGAAAATCCCAGAAAAAAAACAAAAAACATTTAACTTGGTCTTTTTCAACAGTAAGGGTACGTTATTCTTTTCCGGCACTGAGTTCCGTCCTAGGGGCTCAATACCAGAAAAGAACTGATCAGTTTTATCCCCATGCATTCTGAATGGAGAGCGATCCGTTCAGGATGCATCAGGACGTCTTCAGTTCAGTCTTTTTGCCTTTTCAGGACGGAGATAATACCGCAGCATGCTGTGGTTTTATCTCCGTCCAAAATTCCGGAACACATTTTTTCACATTGAAATGCATTAATGCCGGATGTGGCCCCGAGTGTTCCGGCAAAACGGATCCATTTTTGCGGTCTGCGCATGCTCAGACCGCAAAAAATGTGAAAAAAATAAATGCCGGATCCGTTTTTCCGGATGACACCGGAGAGACGGATCCGGCATTTGAATGCATTTGTCAGACGTCTGACAAATGCCATTAGTTGCATACGTTTTTTCGGATTCGGCAGGCAGTTCCGGCTTGCTCCCCATTTATTTTAGCTACGCATTGTTCAGATAGAAGGGGGTCCCATAGGTGGAACCCACACTTATTGGACATTTATGGCATATCCTACTGATATGCCATACCTATCCAGATGGGACAATCCCCTGTAACTACTAAAGGTCCCTTCAGACAGAACAATTCAGCAGGCAATTGTTGATAAGGAAGCGCTCCTTCGCGGAAATCACCTGCTCATCAGTGGAGGAGACCATTGTATTTACATACAGCGATCTCCTCCACAGTATGGGGAGCAGTGATCGCTAATGCCATCGTTCGTCCGGCAGCAGAGCGCAGCACGATCTGTTGCTGGCAAACAGCAATTTAGTTGCCTACACATAAGATCCAGTTACCCGACAAATGAGCACTTTGCTTGTTCATCGGGTAATCAACGGCACCTTTACACCGTCAGATAATCACTAATGAGCGTTCATAGGAACGCTCGTTAAAGATTATCTGGTGGATTCTTGGCTGGTATAAAAGGTCCTTAAATTACATTTTCAGTGGCCCTAATCCTTGCCCCAAGGCTTTGAGGTGACCATGTATTTCTGAAGATCCCAGTGATTAAAAAATATATATATTTTTCCCAGTGATTTCAAAAACATACTTCAGTACAGTTTAAGGTGAAAGGCTTCAGCCAGTGACTGGACTGTCAAATATTCTGGATCTTCAGATAGTAAAAGGGATTGTCCAGCCCCTTGAAATTTTTGACCAAAATGCTTTGAATGGTATAATATAACAAAATGAGTAATGCTCATCTCACTGAACCTCTGCCACTTCAATACTTTCAGTGTCAATATTGTCCTAGCCTGATGTGGCCGATCCTTGGGTGCACGAACACCACTGAGGTCCATCACATGTCCATGACAAAGCAACCTCACTGGAGGCCAGGATACAGAGAGAGGCAGGAGGGCTGGGAAGAGCTGGCATTGTAAACCGTGCCTACAGCTTCCGATTGGTGATGGGTTGTCTGTCTGTCTTCAGTACATGATGGATATCATTTTGAGCCCAATGTAACATTTATTGAATGGTTGATATGTTTGAAAAAAAAAACACAAAAGTCCATCAGGTTTGAGTCTTTAGAGTACCAGTAAATCCTCAAGATGGCCCAGGATCTGAAACAACATTGAGCCCAAAAGGTCAAGTAGAAGAGAACCTAATTTTTTCTTGGGATGATTTACAAATAGCCTATTAGACCTCACTGATGATGTGTCCAGTGCTCACAGTGTGCACATGTTCTGTATAGATGGCGGATTGCCAATTGGAGCAATTTCCCCTGGTGGAACCAAGGAAGTCCAGCCTATGCATGGTAGAAAATCTATAAGGAATAGACTGATGTGGAAGATGTTCCTCCTTGACCACTAGTGTTAGACATTGGACATTGATGTGCACAGTGGTCCTATTCCTCAAAATGACTTCTATGAGATTGTCGGAAGCTCAATGTCTGGTATCCTTTTCCTTGAGACAAGGAATGGTGACATAATCCACACCGTAGCCGGGAGGTAGGTTCTCACAAGAGAAGACACACGTGATACGTAAAACATCCTTGGAGACTTTAACAAAAAGTTCTCCCTGTGTGAAAGACATTTTTGCTCTGTAGGAAAACACACATTGCTACTGATTCCAAAGAAGTTGGTCTCTCCAGTTTCTCTACTATGCAACATATTGACACAGACAGATGGGTTGAGTGAGCACAACTGATGATTCATACACCATTAAGACATAGTTAAGCAAGCGGGATGTTCTGGAAGTTGTACTCCATAATCATCTTCCAATATCTAACCCCCCTTCCCCCTCCACCCACCAAAATAATATCTCAAGCTGGCGATATGGTGCTCAGTGTCACGGTCCACACACCAGAGCCTTTGGCATAGATGGAACAAGGTGGTCATTGGTTAGAGAGACAGAACAACACTATGGACACCGAATTCATGGATCTTTAGTATGAAACATAATGGCCAGTAAGGTTGACCGAACCACCAACTTCGGAGGGTTGATTGCCAATTTAACCAATATGGGAGCAACTCAAAGCCGTTCTCTAACTGCAGGTGTCACAGGAAAAATCTGATAATTTGGGTATTAATTGACCCCTTACTGCCCCTACACAGTTATAGTTCCCCCACATGGTAACAGTTCCCCTGGTGTATGACCGGGAACCAATGGTAGTGCAATGATGAGGGTACAGGTGCAGTTGAAAGTGGTGCACGTGACCGATTTGAGCCATGTTAAGCACCCCTGCCTACACCCTTAGTTTCAACATGCCTGATCCTTTGTTCGCCCAGGAGATAAGTATTAGGGGAACCTGCTTATCCCATCTTTGTTGCAAAAATACTCACATGTGTGTCTATTCATGGCAGGGTTTGCAGAGAGAGCCGTCAGCTGAAGAAAGGTTCAGTTATATGTTAGAGAATGGGTTTAAGTGCACACATTTTCTGCGGTTATGCGTTGATGGACTGTGGGCTGAATGGGTCCTGAGGGTTATGCCCCATTATTTACAAAAAGAATCCTGATAAAATCCTTTGACAGCTAGTTGCTTTAGTTCAGCCCATGCCACACGATTTCCAATACATTGACAAGTATGAGTTTCATGAAATGATGTGGCACCAGCCACCCATTACCTTCACGGCACTGGTGTCACCTTGGTCAAAGTGCCTTTGGGCCTACTCAAGCACGTTGTCCCAGGTGCTTTTGAAGATCTCTAGACTCTGTATATCTAAGCCACTAGTTCTTTCAATGCACAGTCGAGTATTCAAAGCACTAAAGGACTGACTGTCTTTGCCTCATTGACAATCACTGTGTTGGTTTATTCCAGGTTGTCAGCTTGTCCTAACCTGTATCTCTTCGTGACATAAACCCATAAACTACTCCTTCCCTGGTTTGTGAAATGTTGAGTCCAGCAATGTCTAGCCCTTCCTATAAAGCCATGGATTTTGTTTGGCTTAGTCTATTCATGGAATAAGGTGTGGTGGCAGCTGAAGGGGCCCCGTGGGTGCTCAGTGCCCTTAACAGATAAACCACAATTGGATGTTCGGCTTAAGAATGAGACTCAAGAAGCAACTTGTTGAAATTGCTGGTCTTAGAAACCTTGTAGTATTATCTCTACCATGATGTTTGGTATTTGAGTTACCTATAGAGTCCATAGAAAATATCTGCATTCATATAGTCAGTGTATTTTTGTAGGATAAGTTTTGACTTGTTACTTAGTTGCTCCTGAATTATCAATGGATATTATGTCCATGGACATTTGGCCTCGATCAGACATTCAGGTATATTTGTCTGATCTTACATGCACCCCTTCAAGATATGTCTAATAATGTTATATGTTCATGCAGAAAGGGTTCTGGAGAAGGAGACCCCTCTGTGCTGCCTACAGATGTGTCCTTCCCTACCTACTGTTACAATGGCGACCATGGCTGGTGATGCTCACCTGCTTCTATCCTGGTGGGGCAGACCCACCTCTTGCTCCCATCTTCTTCCCAGCCCAGCTGCTATGGTAGCCCTTTCCCTCCACACAGGCTGCATCCTGCTTGCCGCTCAGCCTCTCTCACTGTGCCTGTAGGGCGCACGCACTCCCCCTGGGAAGCGCATGCACTCTAATCATCATCAGCCAATGGCTGGTCACCTTGGGGTAGCTAAGGAACCTTCTGCTTGGTGTGCTGATTACATTTGTTTGCCCATCTACTGACTTCTGCCTGTTTTCCGATTTGACTTTTGAGGCTTCCATACATCTCTGTACTGATCCTAAGCTGCCTTTCTTATACCGGACTGTTTATCGGATTGCATGTACTCTGCTTGCACTGACCTTGACCTTTCCCTGACTCTGGTCATGCCTTTTCCCTCTGGTGTCTCTTGACCCTTGGGGGCCAGCAGTCAACCAAACAGAGACTACTCCAGGAAGCATCAGCCTGGTGGTTCCCCTGCAGCAGAGTCCAGATCCCTGGACAGGGGCTAAAGGGTGAATACCAGGGGACTGCCGGGGTAATGCCCTTAGGAGTAGCCCCTGCCAAATCTGGTTGACAAAGTGGTTCCACATCCACCACTGTAACACCTTCCCTTTTGGCTCAATAAATCCCAAAATGTATGGCATTACATTTTCAGCTTTATTTTTTTGTCGGGAGATGTTTATGCTACATGTGTCTATGTGTGGCCACCCGAGGACTGTGATGTGAATTGCAGACTGTTAAGGCGTTTGTCGCAATATTGTATTGAATTGAATTTGCCAGAAAGTAACAGTTCAAGAAAAACTAAGGGTTCACACATAATATGCTGCCCACCTGCCAACCCCTTGAACCCACTGCAGAAAAACTGTTATGACCTCTGTATTTTCCAAACATACCACCACATGGCTGCACGACTGCCAACTACCATACATCTTCACCATGGACTAAACTTCAGTGTTTTTAGAAGCGGTCATTGCTGGGGTGATCTCAAAAATTAGCTGTAAATGGCATTTTTGGGAAACCTCCCTAGTGGAAGGTGGTTACGGGGCTGTGTGGTAGAAGTGGCTGCTTTATATGTCCTTCTCAGTATTTTCCCTTATTTGATGTCATTTCAGTCCAGGAGGTGATTCAGAGTGTAATTTCCTCGTTCTCCAGAGGTCATGGCACTATGTATTTTTAATTAGTCCTTGGGGAGGTGGAGGGTTAAGGACAGAAACATGAATTTGTTTGACTTGTTTTCGTTTTATCTTTAATTGTTCTATTTTTCATAAGGAGGGACCATTAGGAATCATCAGAGACCTGGCTGGATCTCCCGTTTTGTGACTCATTGAAAAATACTAAATGGATGTATTACAATATGGGTGTAGCAGTTTATCTATGTCTTGACCCCCTATGGAATAAATAGCTTAAAGGGGTCCTCTCACTTCAGTAAGTGGCATTTATCATGTAGAGAAAGTGAATACGAGGCGCTTACTAATGTATTGTTATTACCCATATTGCTTCCTTGGCTGGCTCGATTCATTTTCCCATCGCATTATACACGGCTCGTTTCCGTGGTTACAGACCACCCTGCAATCCATCAGCGGTGGTCGTGCTTGCGTAATATAGGAAAAAGCACCAGCCTATGTGCGCTTCCACAGTCCCGGCCACCAGAGAGGCCGACGCTTTTTCCTATAGTGTGCAAGCACGGCCACCACTGATGAATTGCAGAGTGGTCGTAACCATGGAAACGAGCAGTCTATAATGTGATGAAAAAAGGCATCCAGCCAGCCGAGGAAGCAATATGGATAATAACAATACATTAGTAAGTGCCTTTTATTAACTTTCTCTACATGATAAATACCACTTGCTGAAGTGAGAGGACCCCTTTAATACACTGCTCAACCTTCCTCTCTACTTCTGTACCAGTTTGTAACTCGTCTTGTTTATGCTTAGTGCTATTGTCTGTATTATGTATGTACAGCGCTATGGAATGAATGGCGCTTTAATAATAAATAATAATAATAATAATAATAAATAATAATATCTGACAATCCTGATTCATGGAAGTGTAGTACCCCAGATCCAGGATACTACAAATTGTATTGTTATGTATAATGTATTTTATTGTTTTACTTCTTGCAGTAGTTCCCAGAAAGGAATGGTTGCCAAAGGTTGGCAAGTAACAGTAATAACTACCCTGGGTTCCCCCCATCTTGGTAGAAGTGGGCTGGACATGCTCCCTGGCAAGATGGGAAGTCCCTGTCCAGAGACAGAGAGGAGAGGAAGCAACCTGCAAAGCTCCTGCTCCTGTTAGTGACCAGCATCCACTGCTGTAAGGTGAGGGGCTACGGCTAAGTCACCCAGCACCCAAAACGTTACACGGCAAGTCCTTAACTGCAACCATCCATCCGGTCTCCGGATTCCTTGCTGGTACCAGAGAGAATTGCACTTGAAAATTGCTGCTATTGTATTGTATATGATTGTGTAATGTATCTGAAGTTCTACATTGCACTTAGCAAAAAAGTCTTTGTTATATTTAACTCCGGCCTCCTTCTTCAGTTCTATAATTCCACTGCACTGATCGCCAGGGAGTAACGGCCATAATACAACACTTCATCAGGGCCACTACCACTCCGATCCTCCACACCAGCCCCTCAGGGAGTCTGTGAGACCTCAAATGGTGTCTAGAGTAAATAGACATCATCTGGATATTTCCAACCCTAAAGCTATATTGATGACTTCCTTTGGAAACCATATATAGTAGCATAAACCATAACCGATCCTGCCCACATAAACACAAGAAATGTCCACTAAATTCTGTTAATAAAGTTTATACTTTAGATCCAAACAATAGGTGTCCTGGCAGAGCTGGCTCCACGCGTACTTTCGCTCCCCATGTGCGCCCCATGTCTATTCAATTCCCAGTTTGACAAGTTCACCATGAACCAGCCCAAACCCAGTGGGTCCTGGGACCATTCTGGGCTTCCCTGGTTCTGCAGCCATGTCTATTTTTGTAGCAAGCCTGGCAACATTCATATATGAGAGAACAGTAATGTCCAGAGTTTGGAGGTGTAGGCACGTCCTAAAAGATTAATCTTCCCACATAGGCTAGGAGTTATCGATTCTTAAGACTGGCCAGAGTTTAGGATGGAAGCATGGGTGAAAATGGAGCTCAGTGTCAGGAGTAGACCCATAGGTACCAGATGGACAATCCAAGGGGGGGCACAGAGGCAATATCTAGGAGCAAGGTAGAGGTCTGGATTAGGGTCAATCAGGAGTCAAATCAGGGACAGTGGCACAGTGGAAGACAGCTAGGACAGGGGACGCTCAATCAGGAATCAAGGCAAGATGTCATCCCATCCAACAGAAGAGCCAAGGCCTCAGGAAACTGAGCAGTAGGAGACATCTAGACATTGCCAGATGAGATGGGGGCTGAAGCCTGCTGGGGCTTGGGCCCTGGATCTTTTGCCCAGGGCCTTGAAAGTAGTGGCCGCCTTAGATACAACAATATGGCCGTCATCAGAATGGGGATAAAGTTGAATGGTGGGGTGGGGCATGGAAACCAATATTTTCACTCTCTTAGGCCGCAGGCCACTAGACCTGAAGCCTATGAAGTAGCATCGGGACACGGGCGGCTCAGGTCTCAGGCTGAAAGAGGTCTGTGGCCTGCTTCGCAGAATGAAGCATGGAGCAGGACTCAGATGAGTGTGTTTTTTTTCCTGTCAGTTTTGGAGCAATACTGGAGGGCAATAAAACTATTGGGGGCACTTCAGGGGGACACTATAACTACTGGGGGCACTTCAGGGGGACACTATAACTATTGGGGGCACTTCAGGGGGACACTATAACTACTGGGGACACTTCAGGGGGACACTATAACTACTGGGGACACTTCAGGGGACACTATAACTACTGGGGGCACTTCAGGGGACACTATAACTACTGGGGACACTTCAGGGGGACACTATAACTACTGGGGACACTTCAGGGGGACACTATAACTACTGGGGGCATTTCAGGGGGACACTATAACTACTGGGGGCACTTCAGGGGGACACTATAACTACTGGGGACACTTCAGGGGGACACTATAACTAATGAGGCCACTTCAGGGAGACACTATAACTATTGGGGGCACTTCAGGGGACACTATAACTACTGGGGACACTTCAGGGGGACACTATAACTACTGGGGGCACTTCAGGGGGACACTATAACTATTGGGGGCACTTCAGGGGGACACTATAACTATTGGGGGCACTTCAGGGGGACACTATAACTATTGGGGACACTTCAGGGGGACACTATAACTACTGGGGCCACTTCAGGGGGACACTATAACTACTGGGGCCACTTCAGGGGGACACTATAACTACTGGGGACACTTCAGGGGGACACTATAACTACTGGGGACACTTCAGGGGACACTATAACTACTGGGGGCACTTCAGGGGACACTATAACTACTGGGGACACTTCAGGGGGACACTATAACTACTGGGGACACTTCAGGGGGACACTATAACTACTGGGGGCATTTCAGGGGGACACTATAACTACTGGGGGCACTTCAGGGGGACACTATAACTACTGGGGACACTTCAGGGGGACACTATAACTACTGGGGGCACTTCAGGGGGACACTATAACTACTGGGGACACTTCAGGGGGACACTATAACTAATGAGGCCACTTCAGGGGGACACTATAACTATTGGGGGCACTTCAGGGGGACACTATAACTATTGGGGGCACTTCAGGGGACACTATAACTACTGGGGACACTTCAGGGGGACACTATAACTACTGGAGGCACTTCAGGGGGACACTATAACTATTGGGGGCACTTCAGGGGGACACTATAACTATTGGGGGCACTTCAGGGGGACACTATAACTATTGGGGACACTTCAGGGGGACACTATAACTACTGGGGCCACTTCAGGGGGACACTATAACTACTGGGGCCACTTCAGGGGGACACTATAACTATTGGGGCCACTTCAGGGGGACACTATAACTACTGGGGACACTTCAGGGGGACACTATAACTACTGGGGACACTTCAGGGGGACACTATAACTACTGGGGGCACTTCAGGGGGACACTATAACTACTGGGGCCACTTCAGGGGGACACTATAACTACTGGGGACACTTCAGGGGGACACTATAACTACTGGGGACACTTCAGGGGGACACTATAACTACTGGGGCCACTTCAGGGGGACACTATAACTACTGGGGCCACTTCAGGGGGACACTATAACTATTGGGGGCACTTCAGGGGGACACTATAACTACTGGGGGCACTTCAGGGGGACACTATAACTACTGGGGGCACTTCAGGGGGACACTATAACTACTGGGGCCACTTCAGGGGGACACGATAACTACTGGGGCCACTTCAGGGGGACACTATAACTATTGGGGCCACTTCAGGGGGACACTATAACTACTGGGGACACTTCAGGGGGACACTATAACTACTGGAGACACTTCAGGGGGACACTATAACTACTGGGGGCACTTCAGGGGGACACTATAACTACTGGGGCCACTTCAGGGGGACACTATAACTACTGGGGCCACTTCAGGGGGACACTATAACTACTGGGCACACTTCAGGGGGACACTATAACTACTGGGGCCACTATAACTATTGGGGGCACTTCAGGGGGACACTATAACTACTGGGGACACTTCAGGGGGACACTATAACTACTGGGGGCACTTCAGGGGGACACTATAACTATTGGGGACACTTCAGGGGGACACTATAACTACTGGGGACACTTCAGGGGGACACTATAACTACTGGGGCCACTTCAGGGGGACACTATAACTATTGGGGCCACTTCAGGGGGACACTATAACTACTGGGGACACTTCAGGGGGACACTATAACTACTGGGGGCACTTCAGGGGGACACTATAACTACTGGGGCCACTTCAGGGGGACACTATAACTACTGGGGGCACAATATTTAAACTGTATATGATATCCTCTGTGCTGCTTTCATAGTAATGAGGTCAACTTTCTGGTTGTAACCCCAATATTTTAGTCTCGAAATTGAAATTTTTAATTTTTCCTTAAACAAAAAACAAAAAAAACTAATCAAAAGCAAAACAGCCTCCCTTAAAAGTATCTTCACATAGTATCACCTGTGCTGTAGGGTCTGTAGGAAAATACAGTCAGTTCTTTCTCATTATGTTGAATAAGGATTATTCTGTAATTTTAGTAAAAGCAGCTTAAAAGATATCCAGTGGCAAAAACCTTGGACGGTCCTGAGAAACACGGGTGGCCTGGACTTCAATGGCTGTGATCTATGATAGTTCAAAGTCGTAACCTCATTAGGCAGCATCTGTAAAATGACATTAAATATGTATTGGGCTCACCTCGGAGCTAATGAACCACCAAAGTTTCCCAGAGTCGACGTCTTCGAAGAGGTCTGCAGGAGATAGCCATGGTTCTCCTGAAAGGAGGTCCTCAGAAGCGATTGGGTCTCCACCTTCTTTGAGCAAGGCTCTCTTCTTGGCTGGAGGCCTAGTCCTAGGAGTAGATCTTTTATTTTTATTTTTTTTTAAACTTTTTGATCATGTAAATCTCTACTCGTGTCATCAGTCCCTTCTTAATTATGGCATATTCTTTACAGCTGTCCTGTTAAATAACTGTAATTGAAATAGCACCGGTATGAATATCTGTAATGTTCCCCTCAAGACATCCCAAAAGTGACTGGCGCAGGGAAACAGACTGAAGTCACAGCTGGAAGCCCGTCAAGGATCATTTACACTTTTACATGATTAATTTGAATTTAATATCTTAAATCAAAACCTGATTAATTTAAATAAAATTTTGATGGTGCCCCGCTTCTAATATACATTGCCGTAATTAGATTCAGCTTAATGTGATTTTTTTAATTTTTTTTTTTACATAATTAAAAAAGAGAATAAGTCATGTGTAACCATTTTGTTGGTACAAATCTTCCTAAATGTGTAAGGGATTATTCTGTGGGACATTAATCAGCTGAAGAAAAAAAGAATCCATAGATCTAATTGAATTGGCGGGTGAGGGGTCAACAGTAAAATGTATCCTGATTAACATCGGAGCTTAATCCAGGAGCGGACCCTTAGGTGGAGTATATGGAGTCATTAGGTGCATAATTATTTGAGTTTAGTGAAAAAAGACGGCTCCATTAGGGAAAAATAGTTCATACAAATTAACCGCGTTCACTTAGAATTATAACGCACTAATAGATATCTGCAACTGTTTTCAATCTTTTGTGCTTTATGTAGTGACATCTAATATTTCATTGCACTGTATACGGTGATTTTTTACTTTATTTTTAAAGATTTTTTTATTTATTCCTCCCTAATTATTTCCTTCATAAATTAACACTTAGGGTGGGTTCACACTAGCGTTATGGAGTCCGTTATGGCTTTCTGTTATAACATAGGATGGAATGCAAAACGGAAGCCTTTAAGACACATTCCGTTTTGCTCCGTTCTAATAGAAGTCTATGGGAAAACATAAAGGAACCGTCTGGGTTCCGTTATGCAAGACGGAAAACAAAGTCCTGTCGACAGGAAACCCGACGGATCCGTTATGCTGCCCCATAGACTTCTATTAGGACGGAAAGCAAACGAAATGCCTTGTAAAAGCGTCTGTTTTGCATTCCCTCAAAATGCAAGTCTATGGGCAGCATAACGGATCCGTCCTTCCGTCTTATGGATTCCGTTATGTTCCATAAGACGGAAGGACCCACCCTTACGCTAAACAATGTTAGGGTGGGTTCACATCTGCGTTCTGGATTCCGTCATAAAAATGGTTATAACGGAAAATAACGGAATCCATAGGACGGAAGGACGGATCCGTTATGCTGCCCATAGACTTGCATTATGCCAGAATGCAAAACGGAAGCCTTTAAGTGGAATTCTGTTTTGATCCGTCATAATAGAAGTCTATGGGAATCATAACGGATCCGTCTGGTTTCCTGTCGACAGGACTTTGTTTTCCGTCTTGCATAACGGGAACCAGACGGATCCGTTATGATTCCCATAGACTTCTATTAAGACGGATCAAAACGGAATGCCTCTTAAAGGCTTCCGTTTTGCATTCTGGCATAATGCAAGTCTATGGGCAGCATAACGGATCCGTCCTATGGATTCCGTTATTTTCCGTTATAACCATTTTATAACGGAATCCAGAACGCAGATGTGAACCCACCCTTAAGAATATAAGAAATTATGTATTTTTTTTGTACTATTTTACTTTCTTTTTTCACATTTAGGGGCACATTTATCAACACCCACGTATTACGCGCCAATCTTCATCTTTCCCCTGCTTGCTTTAGGTGCACCACAATTATTAAGAGACGCATGCCTCTTAATATTTTTGCGTGACTCTGGAGGTCCATGCGACAAAACGGAGCTGGTGTAGTCCTCGAACATAATCTCTGCCGCTTTCCTGGAGTAGATTATAGTCCATGCCACGGACTGCCTAATCCACCCCCAGTAAAACCCTCAAAAATGTAAAAAATTTTGCACCACAGCAGTGGCCTTTAGGTGCCACTTTTCTAGCGCACGGGTGTGTGGGGGTTATAAATGCCTCCCCGTCCTTCGCCTTCTTTTGCACATAGGGAGACATTTATCAAGACCAGCGTATTGTTCGGCGGTCTTGATTCTTTGTGTGCTGCTGGAGAATGGGCCAAATTTATGCAGAAGCACATGACTCTCAAATATTTGGCGCATCTTCCAGCCGTGCCCGGCGACACACTCAGTTGCCATAGATTTTAGTCTGGTGTGAAGAAAGATAAATGTGTTGGGCGATCAAGTGGATTAAGGGGAGTTAAAAAAAATTTTTGGTTTTTTTAACCCCTCCAGCGCTATTGTACTATGCATTCTGTATTCAGAATGCTATTATTTTCCCTTATCACCATGTTATAAGGGAAAATAATAATGATCGGGTCTCCATCCCGATCGTCTCCTAGCAACCGTGCGTGGAAATCTCACCGCATCCGCACTTGCTTGCGATTTTCACGCAACCCCATTCACTTCTATGGGGCCTGCGTTGCGTGAAAAACGCAGAATATAGAGCTTGCTGCGATTTTCACGCAACGCACAAGTGATGCGTGAAAATCACCGCTCATGTGAACAGCCCCATAGAAATGAATGGGTCGGGATTCAGTGCGGGTGCAATGCGTTCAACTCACGCATCGCATCCGCGCGGAATACTCGCCCGTGTGAAAGGGGCCTAAGGCTGCGACCTTTCCCTGCTCATGTCAGGTCTAAAAAAACGGGGTGTGTCGCGGTCCGAGAAGGGGAGGGTCCGGCTGGCCCGTCTCATTCATCATTTTCCATGACTGTTTTAGGCGTAGGAAACGGTCTAAATCGACGCCAGCAAGGATACTGCCATAGATTCAGAACCGGAGGTGGATTGGCCAAATTTATGTAGCGCCTCTAGTAGCGGACCATCACCAGCTCAGGGTCTTATTAAGACCGGCGTTTTAGACATTGATCCCCAAAGTGTCTGTTTTTGGATTGTTTGGACTTTTTTCCTAATTTTATTGGCATCAATTTTCTTTAAAAAAAAATTTTTAATCTGAATGCCAAATGAGCCGTGGAATAAAATTCGATATTTGTTGTGTTTTTTTTGTTTTTTTTTATTCTCTCAAGCCGAGATTTACATTAAACAAAACTTAATCTAAAGGTTTTATCTATAATGGATCACAATTCGACTTTAAGAAATGTCTCTTACTCCGGGTGCTGGGATTGTGAAGAGGAGCATTAGGCTCTAGACCCTTAGCAGGAGATTACAAATCTCTCCTTAATAAGCTGTGAGAATGGAGGCTCGGAGGAACCTTCTGGTATTTGTGTTTCATGTGAGGCGGTGGGGACCGCGTCTCGTCTTTGAGACTGATATTGATGACTAATTGAAAATAAGCAGAGAGTGAACGGCTCTTGTGGCTAAATATTACAGAGACAATCTTATCTTCGCGAACAGAGCGTCAACGGGAGTCGTGTTCTCGGTTTTAGTTTGAGGCTGATGCAAAAACATGGAGACAATGTTTAATCCCTTGATTTATGGAGTCAGGAAAATATGCCGGGTCTGATATGTAACCTAATATGTATACAGCTATGGAGAGCGCAAGTCAACGGGAAGAGGACTAGCAGGGGCGCACCACCAATGAGGCAGCTCCAGGTAGGGGCAGCCGAAGGGCCATGGGCTGAAGGGAAGGGGTTAGGTTAAGAATTTGGCATTGGGGAGGGGGGGTGGTGCTGTTTCAGTTTTTGCCTCAGGCTCGGTGCACCCCTGACGACAAGACCGCTGTCTATTGGATCGGCGGGGCCGGCATCATGGCGGATGCTTACTTGTGTAATACGTTCGCGCAGTGCACAGATACCGTTGTTATACCGTGTCTATAAGTGCCACGTTGTACGATGTTGTGATAGCGGCAAATTGCAACGCAAAAATAACGGACTATACAAGTATATATGGTGCCCGGACCGCAATAGGTAGATTTCAGATCTTAGCGTGATCATCCAACCATCTAATGTGGAAAGAGAAGGATCAGTCATGTGGGATTTCAACATGCCCAATCCTTTGCTCCCGTGGGAGATGAATGGCTGCCAGTGGCATCTCTTCCCACTGAAAGCACATGCATGCCCGGCCAAGTGTGCATGGAAAAGTCAGTGGGTAAAGCAGAATGAGCTTGCTGGGACAGGTTAGGGGGAGTTCGCAACTCCGTTATAACAGAAAAGATTGAACTGTAAGACGGAATTCAAAATGGAAACATAATAGAGTTCTGTAGGCAAACAAAACAGATCCGTCTGGTTTCCGTTATCCAGGACGGAAACCGGACATGACCTTTTTTTTTCCCGTCATATAAAATGGAACGAAACGGAAACGTTATTCGTGCCCATAGAAATGTATTAGGAAGGAAAATAAAACGGAACGCCTCTAACGGTTTCCATTTTGAATTCCGTCTTACAATTCAGTTTATTTCTGAAGCAATAACGAAATTGTGAACACTGATGTGAACTCCCCCTAAGGTGTACGGGCAAATGCAGTAAATACCGCTACGCGGTGCTTAACGGGAAGGTGTCACCGTGAAATTCCCAGTTACACCAGGCACCGAGACTCAGCTGAATGCCATGATACCTTTCACTTAGCGATCCGTTGCTTCATTACCCTTTTGATCCAGACATGCAAATGAGCAGTTAAGTGCACTGAGGGCGGGTCCAAGCCGCTCTGTGCACACTTTCTATTCCTCCTTCCTCTGCCAGCCCCTCCCTCTCCGGCATAATTGACTCGGCCAGGTTCCTCTGTTGTCATCTCGCCTGGTCCTGTCAATCAAGAAGGAGAGGGAAGGGCTGACAGAGGAAGGAGGAGGAGCGAGGGTGCACCAAGAGGCTTGCCAATGGATTGGGCATGCTGAAATCTCACTGCCCTATCCTGATCATTCCTCAACATTGGTTGGTAAGTCCCCATTTGGCATGTATAAAGTGTATGACCAACTTAAAGGGGTTTTCCCACTACCAATACTTATCCCCAATCCCCAGCATAACCCGATTGCTGGAGGTTCCACTTGAGGATAGCACGGTGGATGCAGTCACGACTAGTGTGGAGCGCGAATATTCAAAATTGCGAATTTTAATCGCGAATATCGCCACTTTGAGAATTCCCGAATATTTAGAATATAGTGCTATATATTCGTGTTCACGAATATTCTAATCGTGAATTTATCGTAACTTTATTGCGGATTTATCGCGAATATCGGCACTTAGCAACATCCCTATCAACCAATAGGAAAGTTGCCTATAGGAGTAGTGTTGATCGCAAATTTTCGTATCGTGAATTTTCCGATTGACGATTTTCACAATCAAGAAAATAATGACTTGAGATCACATATTCGCCTAAATATTCGCGAAATATCGCGAATTAGAATATTGCCCCTGCCGCTCATCACTGGTCACGACCACTGCTCCATTCACTTCTAGGGGACAGCTGAAGGTTCACAGATGTGAATAGTGCGGTGGTCGCACCACGGGGGCGCTGCGGGGCCTCTTGGACCCCAGCCATCTTACGGATAGGGGGGTAGGTATTGCTAGTGTGACAACACCTTGGCAACACTTTTTCAAAAACTGTACCATGCCCAAATGAGATGAGCCCGTCCTATAATCCCATTAAATATGCCTTACGTCCTAAGCGACACCATCGCAGCCGATCACATGGAGGGATTTTGCGTGGAGCTCCGCACGGGATAATGCAGCGTATCCAGGAGAGGCTGCGGCCGTCTGTCATAACGCATCCTGTAAATGACTGTTTTCCATCGTTTGGTGCAGTAATCAGACAGACATGTATACGTCCCTAACAGCTATCTTGTTTTCAATTTACAGACCGTCCCGCTCCTAATCCCACAAGACAACCTCCCGATCCAGAGACGAATTTAAAAAGATAATTAGTCCGGCGTTGACGCTCTCCCTACGAGGGAAAGGGCATCTTATTGGCAGGTCCAGAGGGGTCTTCGGGAGGTCCCAGGCTGGTCACAGTTCCCCCACTGTTTGATTAGCGATATTCATGTCTTCTCCTTTGTGTGAAGCGGCTTATTTGCTCATGAAAATTTAAATAATGTTGTTACCGGCGGAAAAAAATAAAAATTAGGGCACGAGAAAAGGTCACAGAGCGATTGTGTCTTTTGAACAAAGCAGATGATTCCTGGGAAGGCTTTGTGTTCTGCCTTACGCCAATCTCCATACAATGACTTCAGATGCGGAGGATGTGGAAATAAATCTTTAATATGGAGAATTGATACAATGTTTACTGCTACAAAAATAAGGATACTTTTAGCCCTAAGGCCTTAAAGGGACAGTGCCCTGAATTAAACCCCAGTAATCATAAGCCCTGAGTGATACATCACCTGACGTTGTATTACTGACTAATGGGACATGGCTGCCATTCTGGGTTCTTAGAAAGTAGTGTAAGGGCTACTCTGGCCGCATGTAAAGCTCCAGCTGGCATTGTTACCCAGCTTTCCCAGATAAATCTGTTAGGTGATACATTGTCTGGCCCTCTATTACTGACTATTGCCATTCTGGGTTCTTAGAAAGCTGGATGACATGTAAGATGAAGCTTCAATGACGGTTGTCACCCAGCTTTCCCAGGCTCCTAAACAATAACCGTATCCAGTTATACATCACTTAGCTTTATATTGCTGCAGAACAAAGCATATTTTCCATTCTGGGTTCTTAGAAAGCTGTGAGACAGGTAATATAAAGCTTCAATGTTATTGTAATCCAGCTTTCCCAGACTTCGGAAGGATAAGCACATCTAGCTATGCACCACTTGGAGCTGTATTACTGACTAATGAGACACAATGGCCATTCTGATTTCTCAGAAAGCTGGGTGACAGCTAACATGAAGCTTCAGTGATTGTAGTCACCCTGCTTTCCCAGGTTCATGAGCCATAAACATATCCCATTATATATCACTTAGCTTTGTATTGCTGCATGACAAGGCATATTTGTTATTCTGGTTTCTTAGAAAGCAGAGTGACAACTACTATGGTCGCCTTTAAAGCTTTAATGAGGTTGTAATCCAGCTTTCCCAGACTCCTGAAGGATAAGCATGTCTAGTTATGCATCACCTGGAGATGTATTACCGACTAATGAGACACAATTGGCATTTTGGGCTCTAAAAAAACTTGGTGACAACTTCATGGTTGGCTGCCTTTGAAGCTTTAAAGGTTGTCACCCAGCTTTCCTAGACACCTGAATAATATATCTACTCACGGGGCCCATAGCAGCTGCATGGTCTGCTTCACTGGTGGGAATGCCCTTGGTCATAGACTTGCACCTTTGGGTGTACTGTGCCTCTTACCATGTTCTCCCAGGTTGTGACCTAGATAGTGATGATCGAGCATGCTCGGCACATGGAGGTACTCGGCCGAATACCGCATCTGCTCGAGCGCAATGCTCGAGTCTCCATCCCGCGCGTTTCTTGCCTGCTACGCAGCCAATAAACGTGCAGGTAAGTACTGCCCTCACTGTAAGGCCTCATGCACACGACCGTTGTGTGCATCCGCGGCCGTTGTTCCGTTTTCCGTGTTTTTCTGCGGACCAATTGACTTTCAATCGGTTCTTGGAAAAATCGGAAAATGCACCGTTTTTCGTCCGTGATCCGTGTTTCCTGTCCGTGAAAAAAATATGACCTGTCCTATTTTTTTCACGGACAACGGTTCGCGGACCCATTCAAGTCAATGGGTCAGTGAAAAACCACAGATGCACACAAGATTGTCATCCGCGTCCGTGATCCGTGTCCGTTTTTTTTCAATCATTTTAGGCAAACTTGACTTAGAATTTTTTTTCACTTTTCATGTCCGTGGATCCTCCAAAAATCAAGGAAGACCCACGGAAGAAAAAACGGACACGGATCACGGAACGACGGAACCCCGTTTTGCGGACCGTGAAAAAATACTGTCGTGTGCATGAGGCCTAATGCAGTAGCCATGTTGGGAACAGTGATTGCCTGGCCAGAACGCGTCATCGAGTGCTATATACCACCCGATGACGCATGTTCGGCTCAGTCTTAGGCCTCATGCACACGACAGTATTTTTTCACGGTCCACAAAACGGGGTTCCGTTGTTCCGTGATCCGTGTCTGTTTTTTCTTCCGTGGGTCTTCCTTGATTTTTGGAGGATCCACGGACATGAAAAGTGAAATAAAATTATAAGTCAAGTTTGCCTTTAAAATGATTGAAAAAAAGCGGACACGGATCACGGACGCGGATGACAATCTTGTGTGCATTCGTGGTTTTTCACGGACCCATTGACTTGAATGGGTCTGCGAACCATTGTCCGTGAAAAAAATAGGACAGGACCTATTTTTTTCACGGACAGGAAACACGGATCACGGACACGGATGAAAAACGGTGCATTTTCCGATTTTTCCATGGACCCATTGAAAGTCAATGGGTCCGCAGAAAAACACGGAAAACGTAACAGCGGCCGCGGATGCTCACAACGGTCGTGTGCATGAGGCCTAAGTCAGGGAGATCTGTGCTGAGGACGGGACAGACAGTGTAGGGAGTGATTTAAGAATATTTTTACCACCAAAACTTTTCTGAGACCCCAAAGTCCTTCTAAGGACTATTGTGTGCAGAAGCAATATCTATTTTTAGCGCATCCTGCGCTAAATAGCGTACAATAGTTAGGCCGCTGAAGACAGCGACATTAGCTGCGCCAAATCTCCAGTGTAAAGTGTGCACATCCAAAAATGTATCTGTGACATACAGTGTACTTTTTTGCTGCGTACAATGACATTACCGGTTGTACCTCTCCTGTATAATGTTTCCTCATCCCAAATACCTGTGACATTCCCTGTAATTTTTCATTAGCCGTTGGTGACTGCATTGACATTATTTGCAAAAACAATCATCCACGATACCAATCTTCATGTCCCAGTTTGCAGGGCGGCGCAGGACAACGCTCTCGTAGTCAGACCAGTGCGACCAGGTGGTCGGTTGGATTGCAGCAGATAATGCTTCCAGTCGGTTAAGCACCACCCTGTCTTCCACAAAGTCCAGCCTCAGTAGCCAAAAGTCTGGTCAACAGAATCCTCACCCTGATCCTCCTTCCTCCCACCATGGAGAGTCTTGCCAAACAAGTGATCCCACACTCGTATATTCCGAGTTGCTCTTTTCTGCGCCATTCCTTGATTTTGCCCTCTCGCCAAGCCGCTTGAAGAGGGACAGATCTTGTGCCCTGATTCCCAAACTCTTGAGCATCCAGAATCACAAGAAGATAACGGTGGGAAACGGCGACTACTGTTTAATGAGGTGGATGATGAGGATAAGACACAGTTGTCAATAAATGAGGTTGTTGTTAGGTCAATAAGTCAGGAGGATGAGCAGAGTGAGGAAGTGGAAGAGAAGGTGGTGAACGATGAAGTCACTGACCCAACCTGGGAAGGTGGAAAGCCGAGCGAGGACAGCAGTACAGAGGGGTGGGATCCGCAGCACCGTAACACGCTGGAAGAGGCAGTGGGTGGCAAAAGGGAGAAGGCGGGCCACACTAAACAGGCCCGCTACTGTTCCCCGGAGTTCCCCTTGCGGAAATCTCTCTTACCAAGGGGTAGGTGTTCCGCAGTCTGGCGCTTTTTTGAGGAAAGTGCGGACGATAAAAGAATTGTCATTTGCAACCTGTGCCGTACCAAAATAAGCATGGGCGTGAACACTAACAACCTCACCACCACCAGCATGATCCGCCACATGGCATCAAAGCACCTTAATAGGTGGGCCGAACGCCTGGGTCCACAATCAGTGTCTGCGGGTCACACCACTGCCTCCTCTTCCCCTGTGTTACGTGCAAGCCAAACCCCTATCGAAGGCGCAGGCCCGGATGCCCTGCACCTGGACCTTTGCGAGCACCATCACCTTCTGTGTCCCAGCGCAGCGTACAAATGTCCTTACCCCAGGCATTTGAATGCAAGCGCAAATACCCAGCCACCCAACCACAGGCAATAGCACTAAATGCGCAACTTTCCAAATTACTGACCCTGGAAATGTTGCCATTTAGGCTTGTGGACACTGAGGCCTTACACAGCCTGATGGCGGCGGCCGTCCCTCGTTACGCAGTCCCCAGCCGCCACTATTTTTCAAGGTGTGCCGTGCCCGCCTTACACCAACATGTGTCCCGTAACATCACCCGTGCCCTGACCAACTCAGTTACTGGGAAGGTCCACTTAAGCACGGACACATGGACAAGTGCATTTGGCCAGGGACGCTACATTTCCCTGACGGCACACTGGGTGAACGTTGTGGAGGCCGGGAGCGAGTCGTACCCTGGGATGGCAGAGGTGCTACCTACGTTAGTGGCTCCAACCCCCACTTCTCCTCCTATGTCTCCTCCTCCACTTCCACCTCTGAATTATCATCTTGCAGCACCAGTCAGACATCAGTCAGTAGCTGGAAGCAGTGTAGGACTGCAGTGGGGAAGCGGCAACAGGCCGTGCTGAAACTGATCTGCTTAGGTGACAAACAGCACACCGCCGCAGAGCTGTGGCAGGGGATAAGAGACCAGACCGAGCTGTGGCTCTCACCTCTAAACCTAGAACCAGGCATGGTTGTGTCTGATAATGACTGTAACTTGGTGGCGGTTTTGGAGCTTGGCAAGCTCACACACATCCCATGCCTAGCCCACGTGCTCAAGTTAGTGGTTCAGCGGTTTCTCAAAACCTACCCCAATTTGCCTGAGCTACTGGTGAAGGTGCGCCGTGTGTGTGTCCATTTCCGCAAGTCATCTACAGCTGACGCCGGTCTGTCAACGCTGCAGCAGCGCTGGAAATTGCCAGCTCACCGACTGTTGTGCGACGTGAGCACGCGCTGGAACTCCACATTCCACATGTTGGCCAGGCTTTGTGAGCAGCAGAGGGCAGTAGTGGAATACCAGCTGCAACATGGTCGTCGCCTTTCCAGTCAGCTTCCGCTATTCACAAGCGAGGAGTGGGCATGGATGTGTGACCTCTGTGAGGTTTCAAGAAACTTTGAGGAATCAACACAGATGGTAAACGGCGATAACGCTATTATCAGCGTCACCATCCCACTTCTGTGTCTACTGAAACACTTGCTGCTCACAATGAAGGAGGACGCTTTGCATGTGGAAGAGGTGGAAATGGGGGAAGACATTACACAGGGTGATAGCCAGACCACCCTCAGTTCATCTTCTAAGCACGAATTGGACGATGAAGAGGAGGAGGAGGAGAAGGAGCAGGAGACGGTTGCCTCCGCTACAAAGGGTTGTACCCATGGAAGTTTAATTCCATCTGTTCAGGGTGGGTGGAAAGAAGAGGAGGAAGAGGATGAGGAGATTGAGAGTCATCCCCCTGATGAGGACAGCGAAGTCTTGTCTGTTGGGACTCTGGCACACATGGCTGACTTTATGTTAGGCTGCCTTTCCCGTGACCCTCGTGTTGTACGCATTTTAGACAACACTGATTACTGGTTGTTCACCCTTCTCGACCCCCGCTACAAAGAGAACTTCTCATCTCTCATTCCTGTGATGGAGAGGACGAGCAAAATGCTGCAATACCAGAAGGTCCTTGTTGAAAAATTGCTCCAAAAATTTCCAGCTGACAACGCTGGCGGCAGAGTCCGTAGTTCCTTAGCCAACCGAGGAAGGGAGACGAAAGGAACATACAGCAGTTCCAACAGAGGCAGGGCAACACTCTCCAAAGCCTGGGACAGTTTCATGACTCCCCGCCAGCACCCTCACCCTGATGCGCGGCCTAGTGTCACAAGGAGGGAAAAGTTTGGAAGATGGTGAAGGAGTACATAGCAGACCATGTCAGCTTCCTCAATGATCCCTCAGTGCCATACAACTGCTGGGTGTCCAAGCTGGACACGTGGCACGAACTGGCGCTCTACGCCTTGGAGGTGCTGCCCTGCCGCCAGAATTTTGTCAGAGCGGGTATTTAGTGCTGCTGGGGGCATAATAACTGATAAGCGCATCCGCCTGTCAACTGAAAATGCTGACTGGTTGATTCTTATAAAAATGAACAAGGCCTGGATTGCCCCTGACTTCTCTACTCCACCAGAGGAAAGCGGCTGAACATAAAGGCACTTTACACAGCTGGCCTAATTCATTAGCTGAAGTACTACCTTCAAGTACTACATTAAGTACAGTAAAGAGATATTGCAGGAGATAGTCAGGAGGTAGGCTGGAAGGTGGAAACAATACAAAAAAAAAAGGTAAGATTTGTTTGATTTAAATTTACAATTTTTTTTTTTTTCCTCCTCTTTAAAATGGCAGACTTGGTTCAGTGCAGGAATTGTTGTGCATTTATTTCATGTTCCACTCGTTGGAGATTCGGATGCTGTCAGATCTGTAGACAGTTCTCCTTACTGCAGCAGGAAATTGCATTTTTGAAATCTGAAATATTTAAATTATCTGTTAAACAAACTCCAGCTAGGACTGCTGCAATGCCACTGCCACAGAGGACCCCCAGAAATGGCAGATGGGTTACTGTAGGTTCGGGAATTCTTAGAGTGGTGGATAGAAGACATATCCCACAGTCGGTGGTTCTCCATAATTCATTTGCAGCACTCTCAGAATGTAAGGACAACATGGATATGGACTCAAGCACAGAGGGTGAGAAACCATCGACTCCTATGTCTAATGTATGCAACAAAAAAGATAAAGTGAAGTCTCAAAGGAAGCAGCTGTTGCTGGGTGATTCAAACATAAGAAGTGTGGAGCTTAAAGAAAATGGTTTTGTGAGATGTCTCCCTGGGGCTACTGCTAGAAGAGATAGAAGACGTATTATTAATATTGTTAAGCAAGCAAAGCAGGAAGGGGACGTGGATGTTCTTGTCCATCTAGGGACAAATGACCTGGCTTGCAATGAAGTGTCAGAGGTGAAAAAATCTTTTATCACACTTGGTAATGACGTACAGGATTTTGCATCCACCATTTCATTTTCTGAAGTTCTGCCTGTGCATAATGTTCAGAATGATAGGCAGAGGCGCATAAAGGAGTTCAACATATGGCTTGGTAAATGGTGTCAAGAGCAAGGATTTGGCTTTGTTTCTCATGATAGCTCTACTTGGAATAGAAAGGAACTGTACAAAAAAGATGGTTTGCATCTTTCTCTCAAAGGAACAAATGTACTTAGTGAACAACTCCAAGAATTTGCGAAAGAGTATTTAAACTAGGAAGGGGGGGCAAAAGAGTGAAAATAAAAGAGTCCAATTGCCCCCCGAAACAATGCCAGAACAGGTCAGAAGCACAGAGGTTAAGAAATGATAAGCTCAGAGTCCTGTCTACAAATGCTCGCAGTTTAGGTAAAAAAATCAATGAACTTGGGTCAATAATGGCATCTGAGAATGTAGATTTAGTGGCTGTTACTGAGACATGGTTTAATGAAAGAAATGACTGGGACATAACCATACCAGGGTACTCTTTATACAGAAGAGACAGAGAAGGCAAGAAAGGAGGAGGAGTGGCCCTGTATGTGAAAGATAGCATTAAATCTAACCTAATACAAGTTGGTGAGGCCAACATAGAGTCAGTTTGGGTTACGTTGCAGTTTGCTAACCATGCAGTAACTTGTGTAGGTGTGATATATAGACCACCTGGTCAAGTTAAAGAACTAGATGATCTACTAGTTGAAGAAATAGCTAAAATGACAATGAAAGGAGAAGTTATCATTATGGGAGATTTCAATCTTCCAGATATAAACTGGAAAACCAAAATAGCAAGTTCTACCAGGAGTACAGATATTCTAAATTCCCTACTGGGGTTATCTCTACAACAAGTGGTTGAGGAGCCAACCCGGAGGGAGGCCATTTTGGATTTGGTATTCACAAACGGGGATTCGGTATATGATGTCATTGTAGGCGAAACCTTGGGATCTAGTGATCACCAGTCAGTGTGGTTTAATATAAGAACTGTGAAAGAGTCCCACCACACAAAAACAAAAGCTTTAGATTTTAGAAAAACAGACTTTTCAAAAATGAAATTAGTCATAAATGAGTCCTTATCAGACTGGAACGGATTACATGGAGTCCAGGAGAAATGGGACTACTTAAAAGGTGCATTATTGAAGGCAACAGAAAATTGCATTAGACTTGTCAGTAAAAGCAAAAAAAGGAGGAGACCACTGTGGTACTCAGCAGAAGTGGCCCAAATCATTAAAAATAAAAAGCTAGCATTTTGTAATTATAAAAAAAACCAGAGCAATGAAGATAAGGAAATCTACAAGATTAGGCAGAGAGAGGCCAAGCAAGTTATAAGAACTTCTAAAGCGCAGGCAGAAGAAAAACTAGCTCAGTCTATGAAAAAAGGGGATAAGACATTCTTCAGATATATAAATGAAAAAAGGAAATTAAAACAAGGAATAACTAAATTAAAAACAAAGGACGGAAGGTATGTAGAAGAGAATAAAGGGCTAGCCGACTGCCTTAATGAATACTTCTGTTCAGTTTTTACAAAAGAAAAAGGAGAAGGACCTCCACTAGAAAGGATGACTAATAAATAGTTTGATGCATGTATCTTTACAGAGGAAGATGTTCTAAGTTTGCTGTCTAAGGTGAAGACAAATAAGTCACAGGGGCCTGATGAGATACACCCAAAATTATTAAAAGAGCTTAGTGGTGAGCTGGCAAAACCGCTAACAGATTTATTTAACCAATCATTAGTAACAGGAGTCGTCCCGGAAGATTGGAAATTGGCAAATGTCGTGCCCATTCACAAGAAAGGTAGTAGGGAGGAATCGAGCAACTATAGACCAGTAAGTCTAACATCAATAGTAGGCAAATTAATGGAAACCCTATTAAAGGATAGGATTGTGGAACATCTAAAATCCCATGGATTGCAAGATGAAAAACAACATGGGTTTACTTCAGGGAGATCATGTCAAACAAATCTTATAGATTTTTTTGACTGGGTGACTAAAATAATAGACGGTGGAGGTGCAGTAGACATCACATATCTAGATTTTAGTAAGGCTTTTGACACTGTCCCACATAGAAGACTTATCAATAAACTGCAGTCATTGAGCATGGACTCCCATATTGTTGAGTGGATTAGGCAGTGGCTGAGTGACAGACAACAGAGGGTTGTAGTCAATGGAGAACATTCAAAACAAGGTCATGTTACCAGTGGGGTTCCACAGGGATCTGTACTGGGACCGATTTTGTTTAATATCTTCATAAGTGATATTGCAAAAGGCCTCGATGGTAAGGTTTGTCTTTTTGCTGATGACACGAAGATATGTAACAGGGTTGATGTTCCTGGAGGGAAACGCCAAATGGAAAAGGAATTAGGAAAACTAGAAGAATGGTCAGAACTCTGGAAACTGAAATTTAATGTGGATAAGTGCAAGATAATGCACCTGGGGCGTAAAAACCCAAGGGCAGAATATAGAATATTTGACACAGTCCTGACCTCAGTATCTGAGGAAAGGGATTTAGGAGTAATTATTTCAGAAGACTTAAAGGTGGGAAGACAATGTAATAGAGCAGCACGAAATGCCAGCAGAATGCTTGGATGTATAGGGAGAGGTATAAGCAGTAGAAAGAGTGAAGTGCTTATGCCGCTGTACAGAACACTGGTTAGACCTCACTTGGAGTATTGTGCGCAGTACTGGAGGCCATATCTCCAGAAGGATATAGATACTCTAGAGAGAGTTCAGAGAAGAGCTACTAAACTGGTACATGGATTGCAGGATAAAACTTACCAGGAAAGGTTAAAGGACCTTAATATGTATAGCTTGGAAGAAAGAAGAGACAGAGGGGATATGAAACTAGAAACTTTTAAATACATAAAGGGAATCAACTCGGTAAAGGAGGAGAGCATATTTAAAAGAAGAAAAACTACCACAAGAGGGCACAGTTTTAAATTAGAGGGGCAAAGGTTTAAAAGTAATATCAGGAAGTATTACTTTACTGAGAGCGTAGTGGATGCATGGAATAGCCTTCCTGCAGAAGTGGTAGCTGCAAATACAGTGAAGGGGTTTAAGCATGCATGGGATAGGCATAAGGCCATCCTTCATATAAGATAGGGCCGGGGGCTATCCATAGTATTCAGTATATTGGGCAGACTAGATGGGCCAAATGGTTCTTATCTGCCGACACATTCTATGTTTCTATGTTTCTATGTTGTTTATAATGTACTGAATACTCTGTATTCCCTGTACCCCTTCCACCACAAACAAGGGTATACGGTTCAATCTTCCTTTTCTCATCCTCCTCCTCTTCCATGATATCAACACATGCTTATTCGTCGCATATAATGTTTTACAGGGTCAGCTCAGCAGCATTCCCTCACCTAATTATACCTTATAGGTTATTTGCGCGCATGCTGCCTTGCTTGGAAGTGGTAGCCGTAGCTGTTTCTCAGGCTCCGTCTCCAGAATCAAACCCTGATTCTCCATTACCCATGGTCACTGTGGTTCGCTGTGAAAATAACATCGAAAACTGATAGACAGACATCCAAATGGATCGTCGCCGTCACGGGGACGTGCGATGGGGCCCAGGTTATCTAGAGTCACCAAAGCGGCAGCAGGCCCTTGCCTGTAATGTTTTTGAAGGTCACCAGCAGGCCAGCAATCATCATTTTTCAAGGCTGTGTATTATGCCCTCCCTTATGTGTAATAAAGGGTGTATCGGAGTGCCGGTACCTTGTAATTTTTGGCTGCCCTTTCCCTGTTCCTGTATGGGCATGAGCATGCGCCCTGCAAGAAAGATAGATAGCGGCCATCTTTACTGTGGTTCCCATATTCTCCTATATTACTACGTGTCTTGCGAGAGCACGCGGAGCGGCGCATGCGCAGACCGCCCTTCCGGACGCCAGCAGACTCCACTATGTCTCCGTGACTCATCCAAAGTTTTTTAAGGTTTTAATCAACTTGTGATTGTTATACTCTGTGTACACTTTATATGTGGATTGGTAATCATGCATTTATATTGATATTATCACTGTATTGATCACGCTATGCACTTTATATGACGATGTTCACAATCAATTTAGGTATGATCATGATTATAGATGAATAGAATTTTTAATGCTGTTACATTTTGATGCACTTGCACTTTATTACTTAAAGGGATTCTGTCATCAGAAATTAGTCCTGTAAGCTAAACATATGGCGATGTCCCTTGTAAAACACAGAATCCTAAAGTGAGTTTATCAAATGCCCCTGCGGCTCTATATTCCTAAAAAAGCGGTTTATATCACCCGTCAATCACTTCAAAATGTGTCCAAGGGGACGTCTCGTGGTGAAAGGTGCCCGGCTGCAGCCATCTCGGTTAGGTGCCCAGCGCCGCCTTCTGAGCTGAAATCGCCGCCCTCCCTTTCATGCGATCCGCCTACCTCACGTCATCACTGCCTCTCTAACCACCGCTCGCTTCATCCAGATACCGCGCGTGCGCACTAGGTATATCCTGATGCGCCCGTGCGGACTACTGGCAGCGGCCTCGTATAGCGAAGTGCGCATGCGCCGGCCGGCGCACTTCGCTCTAACCTCCACTGACTGCCCTATTACAGCCCATCCTACAGCCTGGTTCAAAGCTTGCGGGATCTGGATGAAGCGAGCGGTGGTTAGAGAGGCAGTGATGACGTGAGGTAGGCGGATCGCATGAAAGGGAGGGCGGCGATTTCAGCTCAGAAGGCGGCGCTGGGCACCTAACCGAGATGGCTGCAGCCGGGCACCTTTCACCACGAGACGTCCCCTTGGACACATTTTGAAGTGATTGACGGGTGATATAAACCGCTTTTTTAGGAATATAGAGCCGCAGGGGCATTTGATAAACTCACTTTAGGATTCAGTGCTTTACAAGGGACATCGCCATATGTTTAGCTTACAGGACTAATTTCTGATGACAGAATCCCTTTAATTATGGATTTGTAATTCTGCCCTATTGATGTATGCCACTCTGCACATGTTATTCAGCTGGACAAAGGCTCCAATGAGAACGAGCAGCAACGTGGCTGCTAGACGGGTGGATAAACCGTCCACTTCTCTTCACTAATCTGGAGGGCTGCCTTTATTCTGTATGCATTTGGGACCCCTATAAGGACTTGCATCCGCGTTTGATGTGTGCTGTTTTTTTTATTTTCTTTAGATAGATAGATAGATAGATAGATAGATGGATAATAGATGGATAGATAGATAGATAGAATAGATAGATAATAGATAGATAATAGATAGATAGATAGATAGATAATAGATAGATAGATAATAGATAGATAGATGGATAATAGATGGATAGATAGATAGATAGATAGATAGATAGATAGATAGATAGATAGATAGATAGATAATAGATAGATAGATAGATAGATAGATAGATAGATAGATAGATAGATAATAGATAGATAGATAATAGATAGATATGAGATAGATAGATAGATAGATAGATAATAGATAGATAGATAGATAGATAGATAGATAATAGATAGATAGATAGATAGATAGATAGATAGATAGATAGATAATAGATAGATAGATAGATAGATAGATAGATAGATAGATAGATAATAGATAGATAGATAGATAGATAATAGATAGATAGATAGATAATAGATAGATAGATAATAGATAGATAGATAGATAGATAATAGATAGATAGATAGATAGATAGATAGATAGATAGATAGATAGATAGATAGATAATAGATAGATAGATGGATGGATAAATCTTTCACCTAAAGTATTTAGGAGTCGGCCCTTATCCGGGTTGATCCCAGTTTTCCTCTCTCTGGGATGTCCCGCGCTTCCATTAGATCAGCACATTTTTCTCCTGTGATAATTAATGGGTCACCGTCACATTCTGTATCCTGGAGAAGTGGATTTCTGTATATTATGGAACTTTGACAACTTATTTAACTTTTATGAATCTGAAGTCAGTCGGCCATATTGCCTGATAATGAATCTCTATAGTAGGGATGCTCAACCTGCGGCCCTCCAGTAGTTGCAAAACTACAACTCCCAGCGTGTCCTAATAGCTGTAGGCTGTCCAGGCATACTGGGAGTTGTAGTTTTGCAACAGCTGGAGGGCCACAAGTTGGGCATCCCTGCTCTATAGTATAATGGTGGCGGGGGCAGGCGAGATAAGTGTCTCATGTGCTGCAGTGGTTAAACAGTTAATTGCCGTAGACACAGGACGTGAAGTGAAAAACAACATCCGTTCTGTTTCCATTTCCTGGAAGTAAAATGTGGTTGGGCAGATGGTATATTTCTGTCTCCACACAATCATTCGGTGGCTGCACACATTGCTGGGGCTCAGTCTGTGAGCACGGAGGGCTGTAGATACAGAAGAAGGGGGCTTCATCTGCAAAAATATCACCAAAGCATAGGAGACCTTCACCAGATGATTCATTTATATCTACTGGCCTATCAAAGTCACGTCTATCTATCTATCTATTTTTTTATTCATTCAAAATGGATCTATTTGAGATCTTGATCAGATAATCTATTCATATTAGAAGAAAGAAGGGACTAATAAGATTTCGGTCCCAATAACGAGTAGCCACCACAGATCCATGGCACACTTGAACTTTGGGTCCATAGCAATGTGATCCTGGGTCTCAGAGCAGTGAGTCGCTGGGACTTGTGGTTCCCGATAGTATAACACCGGGCTCTCCGGACAGTGTCGAGCAGTTGCCATTAGGTCCTAGTCTGTAGCTCCCTGACACTTTGGGTTCAAAAACAATAGCGTAGCAGAACTTACTTGGGTTTCAAAAGAAATGGAGTTCCAGTGTTTTAGTGTATTTAGGTGCCACAAAAATAATTAAACAAATAATTAACCAAAACTTGGGTACCAGAACAATCCATAAAACCCTGGCTCAGGGTTCACAACACAGAAACCCTATATTACATGTTGCCTGTCTACCCTTATTGGATGGCAGAGGTTAGAGAAGTAAACAGGAGATTAAAAACCAGTATTTCATCCAATGTGCCATTTGAAGCATGACCACTATAATCCATAAGGCTCACCCAACAATACACAACCAGAAAACTTTGAATATTCCAGAAAAGGTTAAAATAGACGATCTGCAAACCCTATCCCACCCCTTACCTACCCTCCCTTCTTGGATGAAAGAGTAAAGGGAAGAAAGAAACAATATCTATTATTTTATATTAAGGCATCAGGGCTGCACAACCAATGAGGCCAGGTGAGGCAATCGCCTCAGGCAGCACCAGGTAGGGGCAAGAGGGGGGCAGCGGAAGGGCCATGGACAATGAGCGCTTTTATTGTTGAAAAGGGGTTAGGTCAAGAAACCGTTTCAGTTTTCGCCTCAGGCAGCAGAAAGGCTAGGTGCACCCCTGTTAAGCATGACCACTATAATCCATGAAGCTCACCCAAGATTTCCAGATCTCATAAGATTCAAGAAACCCCAACTTCACCCCATAAAAGCTTCCAACAGAACTATACATTTTTCTCAGAAGGCCTTTATGACTTAGTTCCTTCTTAATTTATTTCCAGAGAAGTCTAGACCATTTAGAAATTCTGGACTAAAATGGCCTTTCCGGTCAACTGTTTTGCCCGCTTTATCTCCCAGTTTAGCCTTATAAACATATTAGGTTCATTAACACAATTGACATATGACTATAGATCCTAGGAAGCTCCGAGAACATCTTTTGTCTCCTACTAAACCATCATGTGGCAGGTTGTGTTATCTGCGTCGTATCTACTTGTTTGTCGAATTCTGCGGTTTTTATTTCCTTGGGATGTATGAGAGGTATAAAGCCACAAAACATCATATTGGGCGGATGACATAACAGCAGCCCCTAAACTTCCCATCTTGTAGATGTTTAAGGCCGTGTGATACAAGCCTTCAGCGAGTATCACAAAGAGGAAATGGTTTGATGACTCATTGACTGTCAGATATTACGCTGGATACATTGTACTTTCTGAGGGACGTCTTGTTTCAATGTTATGAGATGTTTGTACAGTATTTGATTAGTGATAGTTACAGGTTTACTGCAGAGGAGGTCTTGGTCTTTAAGTGGGAAGGCAGTCATGGTCATTAGGTCTTTTTGAACTGACTACAAATTTTCTTATGACTGAAAGATGGACAATATGGACTAAATAACCATCAACCTAAAAGGATTTTCTAAGACTTTAATACTGATGATCTGACACCTGGGACCCCACCAATCAGCTATTTGAGAAGGCACAGGCGGTCCTGTGTGCGCTGTGGCCTTCTCCGTGCTTACCAAGCACAGCACCGTACATTGTATAGTGGCCGTGCTTGGTATCGCGCTAAGCCTCATTCACTTCTATGGGGCTGAGCTGCGCCTAGGCCACTTGACCAATGAACGTGTCATCACTCGGCCTAGGAAAAGCTGAGAGAAGGCCGCAGTGCTACTGCCAGCACTGCTGCCTTCTCGACCAGCTGATCGGCAGGGGTCCCAGGTGTCTGACCCCCACCGATCACATACTGATGACCTATCCATAGGTCTCAGAAAACCCCTTTACCGGTAAAACCTCCCGCCTAGTATTGTGTAGTTCCTTTGTGCCACCAAAACAGCTCTGCCCCACCAAGGCATAGACTCTACAAGACCTCTGAGGCATCCTGTGGCACAAAAATTAGCAGGGGACTCTGTATGTCCTGTAATTTGCTCAGTGCGGCTTCTGTGGATCCCACTGATGATCGGATTGAGATATGGGAATTTGGAGACAACTCATTACTTTGAAGCCTTTGTCATGCTCCTTATTCCTGGACATTTTTTTATTTTTTATATGGCCGTGCATTGTCCTGCTGAAAGAGGCCACGGCCATTAGGGGATACCGCTGCCGTGAAATGGGGTACCTTTCTGTGCGGTGGTTAGGTAGGTGGTCCATTGAAAACAATTAATGAAATTATGTAACACCTCACATCACTCATCCCCCTTTACACATTTGGTCCTCACCAGTCTCTACTTGCTGGTCCTTCTCGATGCACAGGGAATGACTTCTCAACCAGTGATTGTCTGCGCCCACCTCAGCCAGTGATTGCGCCCCACCCCAGCCAGTGATTTTCTGCGCCCAGCTCAGCCAGTGATTGTCTGCGCCCACCTCAGCCAGTGATTGTCTGCGCCCACCTCAGCCAGTGATTGTCTGCGCCCACCTCAGCCAGTGATTGTCTGCGCCCACCTCAGCCAGTGATTGTCTGCGCCCACCTCAGCCAGTGATTGTCTGCGCCCACCTCAGCCAGTGATTGTCTGCGCCCACCTCAGCCAGTGATTGTCTGCGCCCACCTCAGCCAGTGATTGCGCCCACCTCAGCCAGTGATTGTCTGCGCCCTCATTTCCTCTGTGTTGAGAGGGACCCTAAAGTAGAATCCAGCGGGGAACCAGGGATATTTAGAATAGGACTAGCGGGGGACCAGCAAGATGAGTATTACTTATTTCATTAGAATCCCTTTAAGGAGGTTTTCTTCTAGGGCAAAGTTCTTTAACCTGTTGCTTTCTAGCCGTGACAAAGCTAAAACTCCTATCATGCCCGGATAGCCTCTGGCTATCTGGTCATGATGGGAACTGTAGTTTTGCAACAGCTGGAGAGTAACAGGTTGGAGATCACTTGTTTAGGGGAATGGAATATGCTGTAAATTTGGGTCACCATATGCCTCCATATAACATCAGAGCTATGGGGAGGTACAATAAAGGCTTATAGAACTTATGGTAAATGCATTTTATAGGGCAGACCTACTTCTTAATAAATGTATGGTTTAGACCAGTGATGGTCAAACTTTTTAGAGACCGAGTGCCCAAACTGCAACCCTACAAACCCCTTATTTATGGTAAAGTGTCAACATGGCAATTTAACCTGAATACCAATATAGTATATCTTCCATGTACTTTATCATTTATCAGTGCGCTGCCTGTGCTGTTCATAGAGCGCCCTGCACTAATTAATGGCAGGAAAAGTCTAAGGCATATTGGTACACCATAGACTTATTCCAGGGTGTGGGTGCCCACAGAGAGGGCTCCGAGTGCCACCTTTGGCACCTGTGCCACAGGTTCGCCACCACTGGTTTAGACTGACATTTATGCATTGCATCTGATAGTAGCACAGACTAAGCTGCTTCCGGTTAAGGCTAGTTTGCATGCAGTACTTTTAGTCCGGCTGCCTCTCGGGGTGCGCTGCTGTGCTGCCGCCGGAACTCCACCCCTGCCCCCATTATAGACAATGGGGACGGAGCGGCAGTCCAGGGGCACACGTGAACTAGCGGCAGGACGGATCCAACAGGCTGTTCACCCACCTGTCGTAGTCCCCTGCCGCTAGTGTGAAAGTACCCTAAGGCTGACATCACCCAATCTCTTGCACTTTTGCGGTCTTGTGTTGCCCGCTCTTCGAGCCTCGTCTGCAGCAACTGTCCACTTTGTAGACCCCAAGACCCAAAATGTTATGACAGTTAAAATCCTACTTTTGATGCTCGTAAACCCCCCTAATTTAACGGATTAGACCTGAGAATTTAAAATTGCAGAGTCACATTGTGTTTGTGTGAGAGGAGCACGCAGGCATCTCTTCCCTTGAAAGCGGTGGTTAGCATGTGGTCAGAAAACAGTTTAATTATGTCCCTCAAGGTGGGTCGTGCATAACAGGTGGCTCAGAGGAGAGGCAGCTTATGCTCTTCAGTTAAACTGTCTTGCACAGTCTGTTTCAGTCACCACAATACTTGTGGGAAAAGAATGATGTAATTGGCAGAAGTATTGTTACATGATGCCTCGCTCCCTCGTACACCAGGTCACCGAGAAAGAGTCTGAAATGCTCTGCAGATACTCTGACCTCTGTGCCGTGTCCTCTTGTCTTCCCTTTTTTAGTTATTTTTTGTGAATTTACTTATATATTTACATTTAGTTTTTTATACATTTTGTTACATTTGTTTCCCCATTGTATCATTTATATGTTTTTGCATTTCTTAATTGTTTCATACTTTATCATTTTTGTTTTCTAAAGGGATTTTCCAGGACCCAGCAGACCCTCCGACCCCCCTTATTTACACATAACCAGGCATGGGATTCAGCCAGTAACCTTCCAGTTCTCCAGATCCAGTTGTTAAAATTACACCTGGATCGGAGAACTGTGTTATTGGCTGAGTCCCAATCCGGTGCTCTGGCGGTGGCAGGGCAGCTGGAGATGTTAACTTCCATTGCTTTGCACACCGCTGATAGTTTAGCTCCTTAGTTGGGTGGCATGTGTGTGTAGTGTATATATGGTGTATTTATGTAAGTGTACCATGTATATGGTGTATTTATGTGTATGTGTGTTGCATATATATGATGTATGTATATGTAAACATGTGTCGTGACGCCGTGTGTCCGGCACTGAGTAGGCAACCTGTTGTTAAAAATTGGAATCCCACCCCTGCACATAACTCGCCTGTAGGAGAAAATTTTGCAATATACAATTCCTCTCCCTGGCGCATGCGCAGATGAGGTGGATTCAGGAGTTTGCGCACGTGCTAGGGAGGAGAGGAATAGTTCCTGCCCTATGAAGTCCATAGAGAAGTAAGGGCCCCATAGCAAGGATCAAACCCCCACACAGGACAGAAGGGTTTCTGCCTAAACCCCTTTCAGTGACCCTTGGGGCATTTTTTCCACTGCCTCATTTGCTAAAAGTTGCTCCTTTACACAAGGGGTACTCAAGTACTTTTTGAAAAGGTCCACATACCTGAGTCTGCTGTAGGGTGAAGGTCCGAGCTGCAAGGAGGGACAACACCATTGGCGTGTAGCACTGCATTATTTTTTACTTACAATAATCCACACCTCCAAGCCCACCTAATCTCCTTTCTGCTGACCAAACAGTAAGAATATCCTTTCAGTGCCCCCTAATAATGATGCCTCTTTAATGCCCCATAGGCAGTATGATATCCCTTTAGTGCTCTACAGAGTATGAAAAACCTAAGTGCACCCTCACAGCAGGGTGATCCCTTGGTGCACCCACACATTATGATGCTCCTTAGTGCCCATCACACATTGTGAATACCCTAAGTGCCCCCTCACAGTAGTAATGCCTTATCTTTGCCCCTTTCACAGTTGTAATGCCCTCTTAGTGCCCCCATCACAGAAATAATCCCCATTGTGCCCCCTTCACAGTAATAATTCCCATTGGGCCCCCTTCATAGTAATAATACCCATTGTTCCCCCTTCATAGTAATAATCCCCTTTGTGCCTCCTTCATATTAATAATCCCCATTGTGCCTCCTTCACAGTAATAATGCCCATTGTGTCACCTAATAGTAGTAATGCCCATTGTACCCCTTCACAGTAATAATGCCCATTGTGCCCTCTTAATAATAATAATGCCCATTGTGCCCCTTAATAGTAGTAATGCCCATTGTGCCCCTTCACAGTAATAATGCCCTCTGTGCCCCCTCCATAGTAGAAATGCCCATTGTGCCCCCTTAATAGTAGTAATGCCCTCTGTGCTAGTAATGCCCATTGTGCCACCTTCACAGTAATAATGCCCTCTCTGCTCCTTCATAGTAGTAATGCCCTCTGTGCACTGTGCCCCCTTTAGAGTAGTAATGCCCATTGTGCCCCGTTCACATTAGCAATGCCCATTGTGCCCCCTCCATAGTATTAATGCCCATTGTGCCCCTTTACAGTAATAATGCTTTCTGTGCCCCCTTCATAGTAGTAATGCCCTTTGTGCACTGTGCCCCTTCAGAGTAGTAATGCCCTATGTGCACTGTGCCCACTCCGGAGTAGAAATGGCGATTGTGCCCCCTTTACACGAGCAATGCCCATTGTGCCCCCTTCAGAGTAGAAATGCCCATTGTGCCCCCTCTATAGTAATAAAGCCCTCTGTGCCCCCTCCGTAGTAATAAAGTCCTCTGTTCCCACTCTGTATTAAAAAAAAAAAACACAGTAACTACTCACCTTGTCCCGTTCCTAAAGCTCACAGTCCTCTCACCCCTGCAGACACAGATCGCGCTGCAGCACTGTGTGGGCAGAGCTTATGCAGATTTCTGGGCTGCAGGCTCTGCCCACACAGGCCGGCAGAGCGAACCGTGCCTGCAGAGCTATCTGTGCCTGCAGGGAAGAGAGGACTGTGAGCTTCAGGACTGGGACAAGGTGAGTAGTTTTTTTTAATACAGAGTGGGAACATAGGACTTTATTACTACTGAGTGGGCACAGAAGGCTTTATTACTATGGAGGGGGCACAATGGGCATTTATAATCTGAATGGGACACAATGGGCATTTCTACTCTAAAGGGGGCACAATGGGCTTTGCTCGTGTGAAGGGGGCACAATCGGCATTTCTACTCTGGAGTGGGCACAGTGCACATAGGGCATTACTACTCTGAAAGGGCATAGTGCACAGAGGGCATTACTACTATGAAGGGGGCACAGAGTGGTTTATTACTATGGAGGGGGCACAGAGAACTTTATTACTTTGGAGGGGGCACAGAGGGCTTTATTACTTTGGAGGGGGCACAGAGGGCATTACTAATGTGAAGGGGGCACGAGGGCATTTCTACTATGGAGGATAAGGAGAATTATTTCTACTGGGGGGGCTTTATTACTCCCCCATGGTATGACCTCCTAGTAGCAGCACCAGCCTCCCCCTGCTCTGCTATTCCTCTGCCCCGTGGAAGTGGCGTCCGAGATCCCCAAGGGCCAAGCCAAGTAACTGTAAGTTTTCATGTGAAATATGTTTGTTATACACATATAGCCTACACTGTGCCACAAAATATACAGTTTCTTCTGTAAAAGTCATCAATAGGGGGCTTTATTGCAACATATAACTCTCTTTTAATTTAAATGCTGAGAAACGGGTGGAACATATGTGATGTCATGATATGGGCAGATCATCTGATAAGGGGGGGGGCGGCAATTTTTATCTTGCCTAGGGCGGCAAAAATCCTCGCAGGTTCCTGGAAAATCCCTTCAAGCATTGTATTTCCCATTATAGTATTGTTACATGATTCCTCGCTTCCAGGCCACCGAGAACAAGAATCGGAAGTACACCACAGATATTCTGACCGATCCGCTGCCTCTGCACTTTGATTGACAGGGCCAGGTTTCATCACGTTTACACTGCCTGGTCCTGTTAATGAAAGCACAGAGGGCGTGGTAGTTGAAGAGAGAGCAGAGCCTCTATGTGTAATGGTAACGCCCCCTAGAGGCTCATTTGCATATATTAAAATTTAATTTTTCTCAGTAATGCAGGCATATATGAACATGGGACCAACACAGATGCCTCCAGCTGCCAAGTGCACATGTAACAGGTCAGCCAGTGTCATAGGGACAAAACTGCCGACAGATGCCCTTTAAGAACTCATCCATGTTTACCGGCTGGAAAACACGGACGAGTTTCAAATTGCTCATTATAAAGAGCCCTTGTGGGATGAGCACGTTCTGTATATGGCCTTTTTTTATTCCTCTGGATCTTTTTACTAGGCTTCTCTATAGGACATCAGAAAAGACACTTGTTACAATGTAACACAAATAAAACTGTCACCAAAACACATAGATAACTCCGGAAACATAACCTTTTTTACAAGCTTAAATCTACAGATATTGTTACCAATTAGTATTGTGGGGGATTTGGAGCCCAAGTGATGGTTGCGTGGTCGGACTCATGTCCAGCATCATCGTGCATAAAGAAAAAAAAGTCTAGTTTTTTTGGAACCAGTCAAATTTTACACCAAGTAATTGTAATGGCAGATACAAAGGAAGGTATCAGGGGTGAAAATTTTTCCCAGCTCCTGGAAAAAGAAAAAACACACACACAGGCATCAAATTTTCTTTTGGCTAAATGTTCGTCATAGGAAACTTCCCAAGGGATAGTTTATAGTAACCGCAGTCAGTCATATCCACTTCATGTTAAACCCACCAGGGAAAAACCCCATTAGTTTCAGAGTCCAGGATATCAACTCAATAGTCATCGTGTTCACCAATTACATAGAATTAAAGTCCAGTAATTTGACACATCTGCTGAGCACCTCACCACAAACTACCTCAGAAAGACAAGGGCTGTGTCATTTCCAAGGTGGGAGCTCACAAATCTGGCGGAGGATTCAGATGAATTCTGGCCTGCAGACCCCGGGAATCCTCTCCAGGTTTCTCCTGTCTTCTACACTCATTTGCATTATATTTTTTTCCTTTGGAAACTTATTATTACTCGTTCCTATAGTCCTAGTAGTGAGTTATTACATAAATGTGCTATTAGGAGATATTCAGTGAGGGGGTTGTGCCTAGCGACCTCGTACAGCGGTAAAGCAGGGTAGGTTTTTTTCAGCCATTGTAGAGCTGAAGTTTTCGTACAGCCACCATCCGGTCTAAGCTCATGAAAAATTGAAATGTCGCTGGATATATGGCTTGGAGAAATGATTAAAAAAAGGCAAAAGTATTGTTATGGAGGTGGGTGTGGAACCACTGTGTCTTCCAAACAGATTTGACTTTTGACTGCTCCTTGCAGTCTCCTGGTATTCACCGCCGTTAACCCATGTACAAGCATCTGGACTTCGCTACAGGGAAACTACCAGGCTGCCACCTACTAGACCAGTGTTTTGTGTAATTCACAGCCAACCCATGGAGACACCATGGCAGGGCACCAACAGGTCAGCCAAAGCCATAGTTAGGGGCAAGCCGAGGTCAGAAGGATCAATATGGAGGGCAGGCACAGATCTGTTCAGGCAGCATATGATCAGAGTACAGTAAACAGGCACAAAGTCAGTACAGAGGCAGACAACACAATGCAGCACACCTTTTCAGGAACTTACTAAGCTAAGGAACCTATTGCTCAGGCAACCTGCCACAGGTAGTATTGTTACGGCAGTGGGTGTGGAACCACTGTGCATCCAAATAGATTTGACTTTGTTCTATTCTTGGCAGTCTCCTGGTATTTATCCCTTTAACCACAGGCATCTGGAATTCGCTGCAGGGGAACTACCAGACAGCTAACCCATGGAGGTCATAGACACCAGTGCAGGGCACCAAGGTGTTAGCTAAAGCCAGTTAGCGGCAAGCTGAGGTCAGTGCAGGCAGCATAGGATAAATATGGAGGTCAGGCATAGGTCTGGTTCGGCAGCGAAGGATCAGAATACAGTATATAGGCACACAGTCAGTACAGAGGCAGACAACACAATACAGCACATCTTTGCAGGAACTTAGCAAGCTAAGGAACCTATTGCTCAGGCACCCTCCCACAGGAAGTGTTGAGCGAAACGAGCTTTGGATCATAGATCCGAAGTCACTGTCTCCGTACAGGATTCAAATGTATGAGCTCCGGCGAGGGAAATGTGTTATCAACAAAGTCTCGTGGGACTTTGGTGAATAACTTTGGACTTTTGGAGTTTAAAACTTGTATCCGAAGTCGGCTGTGGTACCGGCTGGTACCTTTGGATCCAAGTTTTAAAATGTTTTTTAAGTTTAAAAATCGATGGCCGAAGTTATTCACCGAAGTCTTGCAAATTTCACCTCGCCAGGGCCCATATAGCGTTAGAACAAAGTTTTGAATTAATCGACGGGATCTTGGATACAAAGCTAGATCCCCTCAACACTACCCACAAAATGTGCCTTAAGTAACCGAAAGTGGCCCGCCATTGGCTAGTGAAGATGAGGGTGCTGGTCCCTTAAGAACTGGAGGGAGAATGTGAGGGTTCAATGAGCAGAGGAGAAGGGGCCTTACTGGCAAGCAGACCACATCCTGTGTGGAGGGAAAGAGCCATATCCACCAGAAAGAAAGCAGCAGGAGGTGGGTCCGGGCCGCTGGGCGAGGTAAACAAGGCAGCTGCGGGTCACAGCCACCACTGGAACTGCCAAGTGATCAGCTGGGGGACAATACATGAGGTAAGACAAATTTATGGGTGTTAAGTTGCCAAGATCTGGAGATGTTCTTTAATGGGGTACTCTATTCTAGCTAATAAAATGGAGCCCCACTTGATGGCTTATACTTAGAATAGGACATCGGTAATTGATTGGTGGGGGTCTACTCTGAATGAAGGAGTCAAGGGGTCATGGTGCTTGCCAATGTTGAACCTCATGTAGAGATGACCTGCAGTGCGTGGATGGACATTGAAAGGATCACGGAGCTCCGTCATGTACTGCAGTTAACTCTTCCTAATGATCAGTCATCCAAAAGTTTTATTTAATTGCTGCTGGTTACCAGAATTCTTCTAGAAGGTATCTAAACATGCCAAGACACTTTAGAGAGCTGTCAGCCACCTGAACCGGCAGCTATCCTCCTGGAGTCTCCCCTATAAAATGGCCGGGGAAGTTTATTCCAATGGTGGACTCCGCTGACAATGGCCTATCTCCTGCTAAGATCCCACATGCATTATCCATCTTTCTCCCAACTTCTGGAGTGAATTGTGAGGCCTCCATACACATAAGATAGTCTAGTCCCACCCGAATCCATAGGTCTGTCCAGCTTCCATCTGTGTGAAGGCAGCAGCTTGGAGGTTTTATTTATAATTTTTTTTTTAAGTGGGTTAAAATGGGCTAAGAATGAAAAATAATGAATATTCCCCTCACCGATCCCTCGAAAATGCCCTTCTGATGCTGCTCCAGTCCTGGACTCGACACACAGGAAATGGCTTGGACTGCCCGCTCAGCCAATCACTGATCACTGGTGGTGACCCGCCTCAGCGAGTGATTGGCTGAGGGATCAGTGCAAGCCGTTTCCTGTATGTAGAGCCTGGAACAAGGAAGTAGAGAGCAGCAGGGACTGGAGCAGCATAGGAAAGACAGTGTCTGGGGATCGGTAAGAGTGAGTTCTCATTATTTGATTATTTTTAACCCATTCGACCAGTTTTTAAAAAATATACCTTGGAAACCCCCGTAACTCATCAGTCTCAAGGTGGTATTCAGGATTTATGCACACATTGACCCAAAAAACTTCCAAAAAATGAAGTGGATTATGCTTACGTTCAGTAAAGCAAGCTCGTCATTCCCACCTAAACCGCGTGAGACCAAAATGAAGTAAATGAATCTTATGTTTGCAGCTCGAAAATAAGTATTAAACGTTAAATATAACAAGTCTGAAAGAGTTATTGTTCTACGCTCCGGCCAATCTTCCAAAATACGCCGTGGTATTTCTGTTAGTTTTCCTGGAAGTCACTATCCAACTTACTAAAGTAAAATGGAAACACATGCAGGAACCTAAAATAACTTGAGATGCTGCTGAGAGCGCAGGGTCATTTTGGCTTTTGTTCCTCCGCATTGTCTTTGCCCATAAATAGACACGAGCTGGTGCGATGCTTCGCTTTATTGCGGGGTGCCTTCCATTGATATAATCCAGACTAAACTCTAGAACAAGTGAAAATGAGGGAGATCAGGGGGGTAAAAAACTGTCACCCTCAGGACGCATGTAAATATCCGTACCATGGTTCTGTACAACCTCCAAACTGCATAGAGGTGTATGGTATTATGGTGCCATAGGGTACCAGTGCGGGCATTCCATTTTCCACCATAGCAAGGTACTGTGGCTCGTAGTGGCCCAACGACATAGGAGGGAGGGCTACAGGACATGTGCCCCGGGTGCTGGGGGTTCAGACACGCCACTTTGTCTTGGCCAAGGTTGCCCTGATGAAGAACACCCTAATTATCATTCTGATGAGGCCCTGAATTTCTGTACAGGTTAATTTACCCTGCGCCATCTGATTCATGGAGGAGGAAGTCAAGTATCTCCAGAAAACTGCACATAAAAGCAAGGTTTGACCGCCTACTATACAAATATCTTGAATGCTATATAAGATTTTTCATGACTTCACGTATCTCAGTACCTTTAATGGGTTGTGTTTGGAGGAAATCTACCAGGAATCAATGCATAAACTGCATAGACGTATGCCGAGTGTCGCCACTAGAGGGAGCTGTTCAGAGACAACCCCTTGATGGCTCTAGGCCCTGCTTCCCTCACCTTCAGTCAATTTGGCCAAAGCCACTTTAGGGGATCATAAATAGTATTGTGTGAATTGATTGAGGTCCACGAAACTCGATTCGCCGCGAAGCCGTGGTAGTGAATGGATTTAACCTGAACCTCCGTCATTGTACCCCTTAGATGCCACGTTCATACATGATCACAGCATCTGATATAAATAACAATAATGAGTGTCAAATAAAAAAACTGTAAAAAAAAATCATACTTACTCGGATCCATTTGCTCGCGATGGGCCGGCCGCATCCATCTTGCTTGAATATCTCACGCGAAATCCCGTGCGCGGTGACGTATGATGTCACCACACCGGCCGGTGTGATGACGTCGTCATGGGCCGCGCAAGATTTCTCTCCAGACCTTCAAGCAAGATGGAGACGGCCAACCTCCATCTTGTAATGGCACAGAGTAATGGCACAGAGTTGTAAGAACAGGGGCTCGGGAATTGTCATTTCATGAAGAATACAGGTATGTAGTAGAGCAGACATGTCACACACCATAGTATATATAAAGAGACGCCACGAGAGTCTATTCTGTCCCAGTGACACAATCACCGGAGCCGTTCGCCGCCTCTTATCACATCCGCGTGGTTATCTCCTGAAATCTGTTTATTTCGAGCAGCAGATCTTGACATATTTGTGTGGGACTGTGCCCTGTCACTCCTTTCACCTGCGATTCCACCTCACCCCATTCTCGCTGCCAGCGCCAGACCACAGGGGCCGCAAGGCCGCTGTGTGATCACGACTTTCTCAGCGAGGTACTTCCTCCTGCTCGTCTCTCTCGTACGATGTTTATCTCTCGGAAGGATTGAGACTATAGATAGCATCAGTGGAGCTGCATCGGTCTGGCAGCAGATGTGAACCTCCGCAGCATCGTCTTAATTGCCCTGCTGCGGCTCACCTACCAGAGGAGGCAGAGACATCAACTCCTCTTCACCTTTAGACAGGATTAACTTGAAAGCAACAGGAAAAAAAAATTTAAAGTATAAAAAAAACTCTCCGGCCCCGGCTGTTCTGAGAGTTTTTTTTTTTATTTCCAGTGTGTTGGACATCATGATATACATACTAATACCTTGTGGTTCCATTCATCACCTTTTTCAAGATCTCTGCTTGCAGATCTCATTCTTGTTTACTTCCAACGCTTCTCACAAATGAAAGATTGCAACAACTGTTTCCAGAACTAAACAGGTTGATACATTTTACCTGCACTGATACATTGTTACAAACTATATCGGCAGGAGAGTGAGATGGCTGCCATCGGTTCCGTTTTTTTTTCCACCCCTTATAGTACATATATACTACTTGTCACCCCCCACAGTACATATATACTACTACTACTACACATATACACAGTACATATATATATATATATACCACCTGTCATCTCTTACAGTACATATTGCCAGCACATTTACACCCACATGTCACATACACACTACATCCACATAATGCATGTACAACTGCTGCACACTGATTACTCCCAGTACACATTACTCATTGACTCCTGCAGGAAGCAGCAGACTTTCAGTTACTCATTATAACAGCTACTGAATAGCAGAAACCGCTAAATACTGCAGAAACACTGCAATATAAGCAGTTAAATCATAGACTTTCTCAAGCAGTTCATTGATTAACATTAGGAGCCAAAATGAAGAAATTATCCTTCCAAAATAAATTTTTAAAGTTAAAGGTTTGGGAAAAGGTTCTGCTTTGTTTTTCCAGAAACAGCGCCACCCTCATTCAAAGGTTATGGTCAGTACTGCAGCTGAAATCTAGGGTATTGGATACTTAATACATGAAAAAATGGGCGGCATGGTGGCTCAATGGTTATCTCTCTCCCTTGCTGTCCTTATTTCATACTCAGCTAAGGGCGTTCCCTGCACGGCGCTTGTGGGCGTCCTCCTATACCTCAACAAGGTTGGATTTCGGCATGACCCTTCCAGCCTGCTTTGTTTTAGTCTTTGGTGAATTTGTAACTGTAATTAGAAAAAAATTACTTTTTTTCAGGTAATTTGTCTTTTGCAGCACTCTTTTATGAGGTTCTGCTCTGTATAGGCTAAGGCTGGACACAAATGGCCGTACAGTAACCATATTTTTGAGTCCGAATTACAACTGCAGCAACCAGACCCCAGAGATTCAACTGGACCAAACATCGTCATCATAGACAAGGGTCAGGGAGTCGCAGCCGTCATACTGACCCTAAAATCTAAAGGTAATATGGTGACATTAAACCAGCACAGGATGCAGCCAGATACAGAAAGAGCAGTCATGTGACCCAGGCCTCAGAGAGGTAACATAATGACCATGGGCTATAGGGGTAATACTGACCTTAACAGTCCCCATTTCATATCCCACTTTATTAATTTTTTATTATTTTTATTATTTATTTTATGATATATATATATACAGTACAGACCAAAAGTTTGGACACACCTTCTCATTCAAAGAGTTTTCTTTATTTTCATGACTATGAAGGCATCAAAACTATGAATTAACACATGTGGAATTATATACATAACAAACAAGTGTGAAACAACTGAAAATATGTCATATTCTAGGTTCTTCAAAGTAGCCACCTTTTGCTTTGATTACTGCTTTGCACACTCTTGGCATTCTCTTGATGAGCTTCAAGAGGTAGTCCCCTGAAATGGTCTTCACTTCACAGCACTGCCCTGTCAGGTTTAATAAGTGGGATTTCTTGCCTTATAAATGGGGTTGGGACCATCAGTTGCGTTGAGGAGAAGTCAGGTGGATACACAGCTGATAGTCCTACTGAATAGACTGTTAGAATTTGTATTATGGCAAGAAAAATGCAACTAAGGCCTCTTTCACACTTGCGTTGTTGGGATCCGGCATGCACTTCCGTTGCCGGAGGTGCCCGCCGGATCCGGAAAAACGCAAGTGTAATGAAAGCATTTGAAGACGGAACCGTCTTCCAAATGCTTTCAGTGTTACTATGGCAGCCAGGACGCTATTAAAGTCCTGGTTGCCATAGTAGGAGCGGGGAGCGGGGGAGCGGTATACTTACAGTCCGTGCGGCTCCCCGGGCGCTCCAGAATGACGTCAGAGCGCCCCATGCGCATGGATGACGTGATCCATGCGATCACGTGATCCATGCGCTTGGGGCGCCCTGACGTCACTCTGGAGCGCCCGGGGAGCCGCACGGACGGTAAGTACACTGCTCCCCCGCTCCCCACTACACTTACCATGGCTGCCAGGACTTTAGCGTCCCGGCAGCCATGGTAACCATTCAGAAAAAGCTAAATGTCGGCTCTGGCAATGCGCCGAAACGACGTTTAGCTTAAGGCCGGATCCGGATCAATGCCTTCCAATGGGCATTAATTCCGGATCCGGCCTTGCGGCAAGTGTTCCGGATTTTTGGCCGGAGCAAAAAGCGCAGCATGCTGCGGTATTTTCTCCGGCCAAAAAACGTTCCGGAACTGAAGACATCCTGATGCATCCTGAACGGATTTCTCTCCATTCAGAATGCATTAGGATAATCCTGATCAGGATTCTTCCGGCATAGAGCCCCGACGACGGAACTCTATGCCGGAAGACAATAACGCAGGTGTGAAAGTACTTTAAGAAATGAAGGTCAGTCAGTCAGCCGAAAAATTGGGAAAACTTTGAAAGTAAGGGCTATTTGACCATGAAGGAGAGTGATGGGGTGCTGCGCCAGATGACCTGGCCTCCACAGTCACCGAACCTGAACCCAATCGAGATGGTTTGGGGTGAGCTGGACCGCAGAGTGAAGGCAAAAAGGCCAACAAGTGCTAAGCATCTCTGGGAACTCCTTCAAGACTGTTGGAAGACCATTTCAGGGGACTACCTCTTGAAGCTCATCAAGAGAATGCCAAGAGTGTGCAAAGCAATAATCAAAGCAAAAGGTGGCTACTTTGAAGAACCTAGAATATGACATATTTTCAGTTGTTTCACACTTGTTTGTTATGTATATAATTCCACATGTGTTAATTCATAGTTTTGATGCCTTCATAGTCATGAAAATAAAGAAAACTCTTTGAATGAGAAGGTGTGTCCAAACTTTTGGTCTGTACTGTATATTATTTATGTTTTTTAACTAATTTTAATATTATATATTTTGTATTTGATTTTTTTTATATTGTTTTATTTATTGTGTATTTTTATTAATTTATTTGACATTTTTATTTCAGATATTTTCTTTTTTTTTATTTACTTCATGTTATTTATTTTTATTGTTTTTTTCTTATGGCTCTACTGTGGCCTCTGCAACATCAGCTCACAGTGCAGCTGTGGAAGACGACCAGGGATCGGTGAGTGAGTGGCAGCACCGTCTGGAGCAAGCGAGGTAAGTTTATTATTATTTTTTTTAACATCTGATCTGAGGTCTGATGGGGGGTCTGATATGAAGTTGATGGGGATCTGATATGAAGTTGATGGGGGTCTGATCTGAGGTCTGATGGGGGTCTGATATGAAGTTGATGGGGGTCTGATCTGAGGTCTGATGGGGGTCTGATCTGAGGTCTGATGGGGGTCTGATCTGAAGTTGATGGGGGTCTGATCTAAGGCTGATAAAGCTTAGGCATCTGAGGGTCTGATCTGAGGTTGATGGAGTTTGGGAGTCTAATGAAGGTCTAATCTGAGGTCTGATGGAGCTTGGGAGTCTAATGAGGGTCTGATCTGAGGTCTGATGAAAAATGTTTTTTCTTATTTTCCTCCAAAAATACAGTATTTTTTTTTTCTTAATTAGGTTGTAAAATAAAAAATTAAAAAAACTTTTGAAAAGTTTCAATTATGGAGCATAAAACTTCTTCCTTTTTCAGTCAGTGACGTTACTGCACTGAAAAAGTCTTCAAAGATCACTGGAGGATGCAAAAAAAAAATTTTTTTTTTTTTTTTTTGCTAAAAGGGGTTCTACTTCCTGTCATTAAAAATAAAACGCCAACTTTTCATTTTATTTTATTTTTCTCATCTAATACGATTCCAGTTTTAGACATTCGACTCGCTTGTCATCCAGCGGGAAGTGATGACATCATTAATTATGCATGGGTTTGAAAACCTCAAGAAGTATATCGCCAGATTGGATTGGCTTTTTAACTCTTTTGATTAATAAAACATAGCGGCTGGGGATATTTGAATTGCCTGGGCGATAACCTGTGAGAAGGAGATCACCGTAAGGAAAGAGAGATCTTACTCCTGATAAGTTATTTTACTTAACGCACTGGACAAACACAATAACAAATGAAACTGCACAATATTCTCATTTTTTTCCCCAAAACCTTATTAATAATTGATGATTATTTGACATCAAGATAAAAAACATTGTTTCCCATCAGCCTTTTTTTTTTCTCCATCTCGCCATGAACAATTTCTCGAGAAATGTATATATTCCAATTTTTTCCCCCCTTCATTTTCTCTTACAGGCTGCGCTCATTCCCTTTTATCTTTCAGCTGATTAAGTGGAAAAAAGAATAAAAATTACGCAGCGCACAATAATAATAATCTCAGGTATTGAGGGATTTCAAATACCGTTTTTTTTTTTTACTTTAATTTTTTTTATTTTTATTTTTTTATTTATAATGTATATTTATTCAGAATCTTCACTAAGAAAGTAGTTGATACAAAAGTACAGGGGTATAATAAATTGCATCCCAGTGGATTTGGTAGGCATTGTTACACATCATTTTCAAGGAATGTTTTTCGACCATAATAATCACATTAGATTATTTTTTTTCACTGGAAGAAGTTCTTGGGATATTTTTTGCAACATTAAAATTTATTTATATATTTTTTTTTAATATAATAAAAAAAAAAGAATAAAAATGGTTGCTGTCTGCGTTTGGACTATCAATGGACTGTCCATGGATGTCTTGGAGTCCTCCAGAGCTAGAGACGCTCTTTACAGCCTCTTTCTGCTGTGGCCCCCATCTATTCCGTCATAATTCACTAATAAGACACTTGTAAATCAGAAATCTGTCTAAATAACCTAATATCTCGCTGCACCACTCTGCTTTCTTTCTTGCGTGTTTGTAGGATTTCAACATCATGGCGTCTCAAAACCTTAAAGGGGTTCTGCAGGATTACAAGAACATGGCTTCACGGGTCATGGCTGGTCTTCCAACTCAGGTCCATGAAAGGGAAAAGCATGGGGCTGCAATTCCACAAGTAGCCTGCGGACAGGGCTGGCGCTATTTCTTAGAGGGGGGGGGGGGAATGCAGCCATTTTGACCTAATCCTGTACAATCCCTTATGACCCTTTGCAGACTGAAGTCATCCACCTCACTTCTTCGGAATTGTCTTCCCTCCGCTGGCTTCTCTATATATACAATTGCTATCCCCATGATGGAGGAAGGGTGGAGGGGAGGCTTTCCTTGCTTTTCAGTGTGTTTAATATGAAATAACAGGGGGGCAAATACTATCATTACATTTTTATAGAAGTGCAATGGTTCAAAACACAGAATACCAGATTATTTTATTTCTAATAAAGTCGCCAGAGGGCACAGGAAGAAAAAGAATAAAGTTGCATGAGGGTTAAAAACCCTTTCCCTCATCGAAGCCTTAATGAGCGCAGACTCCGCATGGAGCCAGGTACCTATTTCAGTATTTACCATCCAGATTGTTCTGCAGAATGTCCAGCCATGACCTGAAGTGTTTGCTCTGCAAGAGGAGTCACACAAATCATGCCGCACATTGGACTCCACCCAGGGCAAAATGCTGGGATTTATAAGCAATTTTCTGAAACCACCGAGTGTCCCGCTCCGGCTCTTCATCTGTCTTCAGCATGGCACACCCAAAGTTGAACATCTTCCCGTGTTAGTGCCGCAAAATTAAACAGCGCTGACCTTTCATTGTTTGCTGAAGTCCTTATTTTGAGCAATGGCTGAGGCGCGTGTTACGGTGCACGGCCAAGTACCGCACATCTGATGACTCTGCAAGTTTCGTGCGATTTGTCAAATGAAATTGTGAGAGGCTTTCCGCCATATTCAGCTTTAACTAGCAATTTACAACATGACTGTGAATTCTATTCACAAGTATGAAAAAGAAAGGCAAAGGAACAAAAACTAGAGATTATTTCTACTAACGGGACCTGAAAGTGGAAGAAATTTTTGGAACTGAGGCGCAGGATCGGCATTGGACCATATCATTTCAAGTATTTTATTTCAAGGGGTTGCAAAAAATTTAGAATTAAATGGGCTTTCGTAGTGTTTTATAATGATTGGTGGGTCTCCGACTCCTAGCACCCCAGCCAATCAGATGCTGGTAGAGGACACAGACGAATAGGGCTGAGCTGAGATACCAACCGTTATCCAAGCCACGAGGATGCTCGAGGAAACATCAAGGCCTTCAAAAACAGCAGATCGGCGGGTGTCGGACCCGCACCAGTCTGATTTTGATGACCCATCGTCAGCATAGGTCATCAATATCAGAATCTTAGAAAACCCCTTTAATACAAAAAAAAATCAAAAACATTCAAATGCTGCATAAAAGTATGAATTGCCCATTTAGTAGAAAATCCTAATTTAAAGGGGCTTTTCATTTTTGTTGCTGGGATAGGCAAGACGTACACAATATTCTATCCGTTATGAAGAAATATTGGATAAAGGGAATTTTTTTAAAAATGTCTCCAACGCTTAAAGTCATATTCCCACCTGGACAGTTAAGGCATATCGTTAGGATATGCTAGAAACAGATGCAGGTCCCCCTCCTGTCTCAAGAACAGGTTTAAAGAGAGGACGCTGAGCATGTCCCTGCTATGGGACCTCAGAAACGTGCATACTAGACACCTCAAAAATTCCAAATAGCGGTCCTTTGATTGCTTGAATGGGCTCATGTGATTTCATTGAATTGCCCAGAAATGGAGAAAGGTCCACACATGACCGCTCTTAAGCTTGGTTCATGTGACTTCAGATCTGCCAAACAAAATCCAAGACTAACCCTCGGATTGCACTGGATCCACACCTTCAATGTCCCTTCATTGTTTTTTCCCACAAATTTCAAATCTGCTTCGGAAAATTCCACAATGTAGATAAATCCTATTAAAGTTAATGGGACACGGATTTCAGTCCAGAACACACGTCCTTGTCCATGCAAAATTTACCCTGTGTGACCATACCCACGGATCCAACTGACAGAGAGGGCCCCAGTACTCAACCTTTACCCGTCCTGACTGGCACTTCACTAGATGTTCAGGAGATGAAGTTGCTCTCTGTGTGTCCTAGCACGCTTTATACTGTCCAGGAGTTGTGTCTGGTATTGCAGCTCAGCGTGGTGCTGGTTTTGGAAGAGAAAGCAGCCATGTTTTTCTAATGCTGTATTAGCCCTTTAAAGAGGTTCTCCGAGACCAGGAACCCATGGTCAGTGGTCTGGAGATGGTGTTCAAGTTAAAGAAAAAAAAGACTCACCTGTCACAAGTGCTTTGGGTCCAGCACTTCCTATTTCTGCCACTAACATTTCCTGCTGGACTGGAAGCGTGCCATGTCGTCTACTTGCAGATCACTGCTGCGGCCATTAAAGGGCCTCAGTGGTGGCAGTGGTCACGTGCCATCTCATGCTCAGGTCATTGCTGAGGCCGTTGAAGGGCCTCAGTGGTGGCAGTGGTCACGTGCCATCTTCTGCTCAGGCCACTGAAGAGGCCATTGAAGGGCCTTAGTGGTGGAAGTGGTCACATGCCGGCTCCTTCTAAGATCACTGCTGAGGCCATTGAAGGGACACCGTGGTGGCAGTGGTCACGTGCCATCTTCTGCTCAGGCCACTGAAGAGGCCATTGAAGGACCTTAGTGGTGGCAGTGGTCACATGCCAGCTCCTTCTCAGATCACTGCTGAGGCCATTGAAGGGACACCGTGGTGGCATTGGTCACGTGCCGTCTTCTGCTCAGGCCACTAATGAGGCCATTGAAGGGCCTCAGTGGTAGCAGCGGTCACGTGCTGTCTTCTGCTCAGGCTGTTGAAGGGTCTCAGTAGTGGTAGTGATCACATGCCGTCTCCTGCTCAGATCACTGCTGAGGCCATTGAAGGGACTCAGTGGTGGCAGTGGTCACGTACTGTCTTCTGCTCAGGCCGGTGAAGGATCTCAGTGGTGGCAGTGGTCACATGCTGTCTCCTGCTCAGGTCACTGATGAGGCCATTGAAAGGCCTCAGTGGTGGTAGTGGTCATGTACAGTATCCTGCTCAGGTCACTGATGAGGCCATTCATTGGACGGTGGTGGTGACATGCATGGCACATCATACTTCATGTCCAGTGGAGATAAGAGCTTGGCATTGGACCCGGAGGACTCATGACAAGGGAGTTTACTTTGGCACCGTCCAAAGCCCCCTGACCATGGGTTCCAGATCTTGGAATGATGTCCATGATGAGATGTTCCCTGGTGCTCAGTGTGGTCAGAGGAGCATCCACCGAGCGCTGATGCCTCCTTTGCAGCATTATTTGAGAGAAGCATGTGCCAGGCAGCATCAGGACGCCTCGGCTTTGCAATCAGTCTTCCATGCCCCCATTCCTAAATCATTCTTAGTAAAGGGCATTTTGAACCAGCGTCGGTGATGGAGCTGTTCCATATATGCATGTTCTGCCACTCAAACCAGAAGCGGAGTCATTTAAATGATTGTTATAATGAAAAGAAGTAAAATGATTGGGCTTGATGGCAGGACGCTCTGCGGAGGGCTCACATTTCATTCCCAAGTACACTTTTTATGGCCTTAGAAGACTGCAGAATGGGAACGCTGACTCGGAGAGGCTCATTTTATTTACCATATCCCCCAGCTCCAGAACCAGAGGAAGATAATTCATTAAGAGGAGAATCCCATCACAACAAGTTCACCCAGGCTTCCATCCCGCTCTCAGAACATTAACCCACGTTCAACCAGATTACGAAAAAGTGCTTTCCCCAGAAATAGATCCCGCAACATGTCCTCGGTTAGATGACCTCCTGACTATGTGGCCTGTACATAAAGCTCACATCCTGGGGGAGCTGTCAGCAGCCACACATAACAGGGGCCCCTACAGGAGAAATAGGTTACTAGTGATGAGCGGCAGGGGCAATATTCGGCATGTATTCGCAAATTAGCAATTATATTCTTGATTGCGGAAATCGGCAATGTATTATACGCGTAATGCGCGCAAAATACCGGCGTGGGGTAGGCAACTTTTCTATTGGTTTCTAGGGATGTTGCTGTGACAAAGCCTTCTCATTGGCCCACAAGCTAGAAGAAGGGAGGGATGATCACCTGACGTATGCACAAAAAACGAATATTCGTCATTACGAATATATAGCGCTATATTCAAAATATTTGAGAATTCTCGAAGTGCCGATATTCGCGATAAAAATTCGCTTTTTGAATATTCAACACTATAGGTTACATCATGGGGTTAATTCAGTAGTCCTCCAGAGAGGGAGAATCTATCTATCTATTATCT